>NC_068427.1:29818111-29820611 GCF_023373465.1 Oncorhynchus keta | reverse complement strand
CTCTCTCTCTGTCTCCTCTGCTCTCTGTCTCTCTCGCTCTCTGTCTCCTCTCGCTCTCTGTCTCCTCGCGCTCTGTCTCTCTCTCGCTCTCTGTCTCCTCTCTCTCTGTCTCTCGCGCTCTGTCTCCTCGCGCTCTGTCTCCTCGCGCTCTGTCTCCTCGCGCTCTGTCTCCTCGCGCTCTGTCTCCTCGCGCTCTCTCGCTCTCCTCCTCGCTCTCTGTCTCCTCTCGCGCTCTGTCTCCTCGCGCTCTGTCTCCTCGCGCTCTGTCTCCTCTCGCGCTCTGTCTCCTCGCGCTCTGTCTCCTCGCGCTCTGTCTCCTCTCGCTCTGTCTCCTCTCGCTCTGTCTCCTCTCGCTCTGTCTCCTCTCGCTCTCTGTCTCCTCTCGCTCTGTCTCCTCGCGCTCTGTCTCCTCGCGCTCTGTCTCCTCGCGCTCTCTGTCTCCTCTCGCGCTCTGTCTCTCTCGCTCTGTCTCCTCTCGCTCTCTGTCTCCTCTCTGCGCTCCTGTCTCCTCTCGCTCTCTGTCTCCTCTCGCTCTCTGTCTCCTCTCGCTCTCTGTCTCCTCTCGCGCTCTGTCTCCTCTCGCGCTCTGTCTCCTCTCGCGCTCTCTGTCTCCTCCTCGCTCTCTGTCTCCTCTCGCTCTCTGTCTCCTCTCGCTCTCTGTCTCCTCTCGCTCTCTGTCTCCTCTCTCCTCTCTCCATTCAAGGGGCTTTATTGGCATGCTCTCGTGTTAACATTGCCAGAGCAAGTGATGTAGATAATATACAAAAGTGAAATAAACAATAGAAATGAACAGTAAGCATTACACATACAGAAGTTTCAAAACAAAAAAGACATTACAAATGCGCTCTGTATATACAGTGTTGCAACAATCTACAAATGGTTAAAGTCTGATAAACAAGCATAAATCTACTCTCTCTGTCTCTCTCCTTTCACTCTCTCTCTCTCTCTTCTCTCTGTATCTCTCTCTCTCTCTCTCTCTCTCTCCTTTCAACTCTGTCTCTCTCTTGCTCTCTGTCTTCTCTCTCTCTCTGTCTCCTCTCTCTTCGCTCTGTCTCTCTTGCTCTCTGTCTCTCTCTCTCTCTCTCTCTCTCGCGCTCTCGCTCTCGCTCTGTCTCCTCGCGCTCTGTCTCCTCGCGCTCTGTCTCTCTCGCGCTCTGTCTCCTCTCGCGCTCTGTCTCCTCTCGCGCTCTCTCTCTCGCGCTCTCTCGCGCTCTCGCTCTCTCTCGCTCTCTCTCTCTCTCTCGCTCGCTCGCTCTCTCGCTCTCTGTATCTCTCTGTATCTCTCTCTCTCAATTCAATTCAAGGGCTTTATTGGCATGGGAAACGTGTTAACATTGCCGAAGCAAGTGAGGTAGACAACATACAAAGTGAATATATAAAGTGAAAAACAACAAAAATTAACAGTAAACATTACACATACAACAGTTTCAAAACAGTAAAGACATTACAAATGCCATATTATAAATATATATATATAATATATACACAATGTACAAATAGTCAAAGGACACTGTATCTCTCTGTATCTCTCTCGCTCTCTCTTTCTCTCTCGCTCTCTCTTTCTCTCTCTCTCTCTCTTTCTCTCTCTCTCTCTTCTCTCTTTATCTCTTTCTCTCTCTATCTCTCTCTTTCTCTCTCTCTTTCTATCTATCTCTCTCTTTCTTTCTCTCTCTCTTTCTCTCTCTCTCTCTTTCTCTCTATTTCTCTCTCTCTCTCTCTCTCTCTCTCTCCTTTATCTGTCTCTCTCTTGCTCTCTGTATCTCTCTGTCTCTCTCTTGCTCTCTCTTATCTCTCTCTCTCTCTCTCTGTCTCTCTCTTCCTTTCTCTGTATCTTGCTCTCTATCTCTCTCTCTCTGTCTCTCTCTTGCTCTCTGTATCTCTCTCTCTCTCTCTCTTCTCTTCTCTCTCTCTCTCTTTCACTCTGTCTCCTTTCACTCTGTTGTGTTGCAACAATGTACAAATGGTTAAAGTACACAAGGGAAAATAAACAAGCATAAATCTCGCTCTCTCTCCTTTCACTCTCTCTCTCTCGCTCTCTGTCTTGCTCTCTCTCTCTCTCTCTCCTTTCACTCTGTCTCTCTTGCTCTCTGTATCTCTCTCTCTCCTTTCACTCTGTCTCTCTTGCTCTCTGTATCTCTCTCTCTCTCTCTCTCTCCTTTCACTCTCTCTCGCTCTCTGTATTTCTCTCTCTCCTTTCACTCTCTCTCTCTTGCTCTCTGTATTTCTCTCTCTCTCTCTCCTTTCTCTCTGTCTCTCTCTCTCTCTCTCTCTCTCTCTCTCTCTTGCTCTCTGTATCTCTCTCTCTCCTTTCTCTCTTGCTCTCTGTATTTCTCTCTCTCCTTTCTCTCTCTCTCCTCTCTCTCTTTCACTCTGTCTCTCTCTCTCTCTCTGTCTCTCTCTCTCTCTCTCTCTCTCTCTCTCTCTCTCTCTTCTCGCTCTTCTGTCTCTCTCTCTCTCGCTCTCTCTCTCTCTCTTTCGCTCTGTCTCCTCGCGCTCTGTC
>NC_068427.1:29780611-29790611 GCF_023373465.1 Oncorhynchus keta | reverse complement strand
TCTCTCTGTCTCCTCTATCTCTTCGATATAATAATAATAATATGTAATAATATATAAATAATAATCTAATATAATATATATAATAATATATATATATATATGATAACGTATGATATGTGATATGCTGCATGTAATATATATGTAATATATATATATATATAATAATATACTCTCTCTAAGTTAATAATAATCTCTGTCTCATGTAGTCTCTGTCTCTAATCTCTGTAAATCTGTCTAAATCTCTCTCTAATATATATATGTATACTCTCTGTGTCTCTGATGTAGATGTATATACTCTCTCTCTATATCTCTCTCTCTCTGTCTCTCTAATATATATATATCTCTCTGTATATGTCTCTCTATATATATATATATGTAATGTCTCTGTATGTATATATATATATATATATGTATACTATCTGTAATATATAAATATGCGGCATGTAATGTGTGTAAAAAAATAACGTGTGTGTGTAATATGTGTAAAAATGTAATAATATACGATGCTTATATGTAATAAAAAACATGTAAGTAATAATATTAATAATAATAATATAATCTCTGCCTCTCTCTCTATCTCTCTCCCTCTGCCCTCTCTCTCTTTCTCTCCCTCTGCCCTCTCTTGCTCTCTCTCTCCCTCTGCCCTCTCTCTCTCTCCCTCTGCCCTCTATCTCTCTCCCTCTGCCCTCTTTCTCTCTGCCCTCTGCCCTCTCTCTCTCTCCCTCTGCTCTCTCTCTCTCTGCCCTCTCTCTCTCTGCTCTCTCTCTCCCTCTCTCTCTCTCCCTCTCTCTCTCTCCCTCTCTCCCTCTGCCCTCTCTCCCTCTGCCCTCTTCCTACCCTCTCTCCCTCTGCCCTCTCTCCTCTGCCCTCTATCCCTCTGCCTCTTTCCCTATAGCGTCTCTCTCTTTTTCCTCTGTATAAATATCTCTTTCCCTAATATATATATATATTATATATATATATAATATATATATATATATATACTCTCTCTCTTTATCTATATCTATCTTTCCCTATATATATATATATCTTTATCTCTCTATCTCTCTCTTTCTCTCTCTCTCTCTCTCTTTCCCTCTGCTCTCTCTCTTTCCCTCTGCGATCTCTCTCTTTCCCTCTCTAATCTTTCCTCTTAATATATATCTATCTCTCTCCCTCTGCCCTCTATCTATCTCCCTATCTCTCTCCTCTAAATCTATCTATCTATATCTGCCTCTATCTCTCTCCTCTGCCCCTCTATCCTCTCTCCCCTCTGCCCTCTCTTTCTCTCTCCCTCTGCCCTCTTTCTCTCTCCCTCTGCCCTCTTTCTCTCTCCTCTGCCCTCTCTCCCTCCTCTCTCTCTGCCCCTCTCTCTCTGCCCTCTCTCTCCTCTGCCCTCTCTCCCTCTGCCCTCTCTCTCTCTCCCTCTCCCTCTGCCTCTCTCCCTCTGCCCTCTCTCCTCTGCCCTCTCTCCCTCTGCCCTCTCTCCCTCTGCCCTCTCCCTCTGCCCTCTTTCTCCTCTTTCCCTCTCTCCTCTCTGCCCTCTTTCCCTCTGCCCTCTTTCCCTCTGCTCTCTATCTCTCTCCCTTGCCCTCTATCTCTCTCCCTCTGCCTCTATCTCTCTCCTCTGCCCTCTATCTCTCTCCTCTGCCCTCTTTCTCTCTCCTCTGCCCTCTTTCTCTCTCCCTCTGCCCTCTTTCTCTCTCCCTCTGCCCTCTTTCTCTCTCCCTTCCTCTCTCTCTCTCCTCTCTCTCCCTCCTCTCCTCTGCCCTCTCTCCTCTGCCCTCTCTCTCTCCCTCTCTCCTCTCTCTCCTCTCCCTCTGCCCTCTCCCTCTGCCCTCTCTCTCTCTCCCTCTGCCTCTCTCCCTCTGCCCTCTCTCT
The DNA here is from genome assembly GCF_023373465.1 of Oncorhynchus keta. NCBI lineage: Eukaryota > Metazoa > Chordata > Actinopteri > Salmoniformes > Salmonidae > Oncorhynchus > Oncorhynchus keta. Next base: position 29,788,751 of record NC_068427.1, on the reverse strand, counting down.
CTCTGCCCTCTCTCTCTCTGCCTCTCTCCTCTGCCCCCTCTCCTCTTTCTCTCTCCTCTCTCTCTCTCCTCTGCCCTCTCTCCCTCTCTGTCCCTCTTTCCCTCTGCTCTTCTCCTCTCTCTCTCTCTCCCTCTCTCTCTCTCCCTCTGCCTCTCTCTCTCTCTCTCTTCCCTCTCTGTATCTCTCTCTCTCCCTGTATCTCTCTTGCCTCTCTATCTCTCTCTCTGCCCTCTGTCTCTCTCTTCCCTCTGTCTCTCTCTCTCCCTCTGTCTCTCTCTCTCTCCCTCTTTCTCTCTCTCTCTCCTCTTGCTCTCCTATCTCTCTCTCTCCTCTCTATCTCTCTCCTCTCTCCAAATATCTTATGTATCATCTTAATCATGTAATATAATAATATGTATATGTATATATGGCATATGTAAATATGGAAATAATATTATGTAAAATGGAATATGTGGCATGTGTATAGGCAAATAATATGTGTAAATATATATGTAAATAAAAAAATAATAATGGTATATATAATAATATTATGATAAATATGTACATAATAATATATATATGTAGTAAATTAATATATATATAAAAATGGCATTAATATATATATAACTTATAATATATATAGCGATAATAATATCGAAACATGTATATGTATATATGTATATAATAAATGTATGTAATAATGTATGCGTAAATGTGTATATATAAAAATAATAATGTACATAAATGTACTCCCTCTGCCCTCAAAAAAAAAAATCTGCCCTCTGCTCTCTCTCCCTCTGCCCTCTTTCTCTCTCCTCTTAATAATCTCTCTCTCTCCTCTGCCCTCTCTGTCTGCCTCTCTCTCTCTGCCTCTCTCTCTCTGCCTCTCTCTCCTCTCCCTCTGCCCTCTCTATCTCTCTCCCTCTGCCCTCTCTCCCTCTGCCCTCTCTCCCTCTGCCCTCTCTTTCTCCCTCTCCCTCTGCCCTCTCTCCTGCCCTCTCTTTGCCCTCTCTCCCTCTGCCCTCTAATCTCTCTCCTCTGCCCTCTCTCTCTCTCCCTCTGCCCTCTCTTTCTCTAATAATCTCTTTCTAATGCCCTCTCTCTCTGCCCCTCTCCCTCTGCCCTCTCTCCCTCTGCCCTCTCTCTCCCTCTGCCCTCTCTCTCCCTCTGCCCTCTCTCCCTCTGCCCTCTCTCCCTAATCTCTCTAATCTGCCCTCTGCTCCCTAATCTCCCTAATAATCTCTCCCTCTGCCCTAATCTGCCCCTCTAATAATAATAATAATAATAATAATAATAATCTCTAATAATCCCTCTGCCCTCTCTCCCTCTAAAAATCTTTCTCTGCCTCTCTTTCTCTGCCCTCTCCCTCCTGCCCTCTCTCCCTCGTGCTCTCGATCTCTCCTCTGCCCTCTCTCCCTCTGCCCTCTCCTCCTCTGCCCTCTCAATCTTCTCTCTCTCCCTCTGCTCTCTCTCTCTCTCCCTCTGCCCTCTCTCTCTCTCCCTCTGCCCTCTCTCTTCTCTATGCCCTCTCTGCCCTCTCTCTCTCTGCCCTCTCTCTCTTTCCCTCTGCCCTCTATCTCTCTCCCTCTGCCCTCTCTCTCTCTCCCTCTGCCCTCTCTTTCTCTCTCCCTCTGCCCTCTCTTTCTCTCTCCCTCTGCCCTCTCTCTCTCTCCCTCTGCCCTCTCTCTCTCTCCCTCTGCCCTCTCTCCCTCTCCCTCTGCCCTCTCTCCCTCTCTCTCTCTGCCTCTCTCCCCTCTCCCTCTCCCTCTCCCTCTCTCCCTCTGCCCTCTCTCCCTCTGCCCTCTCTCCCTCTGCCTCTCTCCCTCTGCCTCTCTCTCTCTGCCCTCTCTCCCTCTGCCCTCTCTCCCTCTGCCCTCTCTCCCTCTGCCCTCTCTCCCTCTGCCCTCTCTCAAAATCTGCCCTCTCTCCCTCTGCCCTCTCTCCCTCTGCCCTCTCTCTCTCATCTTGGCGTCGATAATGTGTCATCGCGGCATGTTGTGTAGTAAATATGGCGTGACGTAATATTATGTGGCGTAATAACGTGTAAAATGTGGCATGTAATAAAATGTGGCGCATGTAATATGTGGTAAGTAATATATATAATAATAATAAACGTAAAAATAGTAAAAAATGGCAGTAAAATGTAATAAATGCGGTAAAAATGTAATAAAAATAAATGTAATGAAAAATGGTATGTGAGTATGTGTATGGCGTAATAATGTGTGCAGTAAAATGTGGCATGTATTAAAATGTGAAAAATATTAAATATGGTAATGTGTAAATAGCGATGTAAAAATGGCAATGTATTAAAATGTGGCATGTGTGCATCTTGGCATATATCATCTTGTATATCACTCTTGGCATATGTCATCTTGTATGTCATCTTAATATATATGTTTTTGCATCTTAATATGTCTTAAAAATGTAATATATATATATAAATCTTATTGTCTGTCTTATGCCCTCTCTCCCTCTGCCCTATCTCTCTCTCTCTACTCTCCCTCTGCTCTCTCTCTCTCTCTCTCCCTCTGCCCTCTCTCCCTCTCCCTCTGCCCCTCTCCCTCTCTCTCTCCCTCTGCCCTCTCCCTCTCTTTCCCTCTGCCCTCCCTCTGCCTCTCTTTCCCTCTGCCCTCTCTTTCCTCTGCTCTCTCTCTTTCCACTCTTTCTCTCTTTCCCTCTGCCCTCTATCCCCCCTCTCTCCCTCTCTCCCTCTTCTCTCTCCCTCTGCCCTCTGCCCCTCTTTCTCTCTCCCTCTGCCCTCTCTCCCTCTGCCCTCTCCCTCTCCCTCTGCCCTCTCTCTCCCTCTGCCCTTTCTCTCTGCCCTCTCCTCTCTCTCTCTCCCCCTCTTCCTCTGCCCCCTCTCTCTCTCCCCTCTCTGCCCCTCTATCTCTCTCCCTCTGCCTCTCTCCCTCTGCCCTCTCTCTCTCTGCCCTCTCTCCCTCTGCCCTCTCTCTCTCTCTCCCTCTGCCTCTCTCTCTTTCCCTCTGCCCTCTCTCTCTCTCCCTCTGCTCTCTCTCTCTCCCTCTGCTCTCTCTCTCTTTCCCTCTGCTCTCTCTCTCTCTTCCCTCTGCTCTCTCTCTTTCCCTCTGCTCTCTCTCTTTCCCTCTGCTCTCTCTCTTTCCCTCTGCTCTCTCTCCCCCCTCTGCCTCTCTCTCTCCCTCTGCCCTCTATCTCTCTCCCTCTGCCCTCTGCCCTCTATCTCTCTCCCTCTGCCCTCTCCTCTCTCTTTCTCTCTCCCTCTGCCCTCTCTCTTTCTCTCTCCCTCTGCCTCTCTCTCTCTCCCTCCCTCTGCCCTCTCTCTCTCCCCCTCTCCCTCTGCCCTCTCTCTCTCCTCTCCCTCTGCCCCTCTCTCCCCCTCTCTCTCTCCTCTGCCCTCTCCCTCTGCGCCCTCTCCTCTCTCTCTCGCTCTTTCCTCTCTCCCTCTCTCTCTCTCGCCCTCTCTCTCTCGCCTCCTCTCTCCCTCTCCCTCTCCCTCTGCCCTCTATCTCTCCCTCTGCCCTCTCTCCCTCTCTCCCTCTCTCTCTATCTCTCTCTCCCTCTCTCTCCCTCCCCCTCCTTTCTCCCTCTGCCCTCTCTCTCTCTCCCTCTGCCCCTGTAAAAATATCTCTCTCCCTCTGCCCTCTCTCTCTAAATCTCTCTCCTCTGCCCTCTAAAAATCTGTCTGTAAATCCTCTGTAAAAATCTCTCTCTCTACTCTCCTCTGCCCTCTCTCTCTCTCTCTCCCTCTGCCCTCTCTCTCTCTTTCTATCTCCCTCTGCCCTCTCTCTCGCTCTCCTCTGCCCTCTCTCTCTCTCTCTCTCGCCCTCTCTCCCCCTCTCTCTCTCTCGCCCTAATATCTGGAATAATCCCTCTCTCTCTGTCTCTCTCATAACTCTCTCGCCCTCTCTCTCTCTCCCTCTGCCCTCTCTCCCTCTAAAAATATCTCTCTCTGCCCTCTCTCTCTCTTGCCCTCTCCTCTCCCTCTGCCCTCATCTCTTAAAAAATCTGCCCTCTCTCTCTCTCCCTCTGCCTCTCTCTCCTCCCTCTGTAAAAAATCTCTCTCTCTCCTCTGCCCTCTCTCTCCTCCCTCTGCCCTCTCTTTCTCTCTCCTCTGCCCTCCTCTCTCTCTCCCTCTTATAATACTCTCTCCCTCCCCCTTCTTTCTCTCTCCCTCTGCCCTCTCTCTCTCTCTCTCTCGCCTCTCTCTCCCTCTGCCCTCTCTCTCTCTCCCTCTGCCCTCTCTCTGCCGCCCTCTCTCTCTCTCTGCCCTCTCTCTCTCTCTCTCTCTCCCTCTGCCCTCTCTCTCTCTCTCCCTCTGCCCTCCTCTCTATAGCCTCTCTCTCTCTCTCTCTGCCCTCTCTCTCTCTGCCCTCTCCTCTCCCTCTGCCCTATCTCTCTCCCTCTGCCCTCTCTCTCTCTCCCTCTGCCCTCTCTCCCTCCTCCTGCCTCTCTTTCCCTCTCTCTCCCTCTTTCCTCTCTCCCTCCCTCTCTCTTTCCTCTCTTTCTCTCTTTCCCTCTGCCCTCTCTCTCTCTTTCCTCTGCCCCCTCTCTTTCCCTCTGCCCTTCTTTCTCTTTCCCTCTGCCCTCTCTCTCCCCCCTCTCTCCTCTCTCTGCCTCTGCCCTCTGCCCTCTGCCCTCTCTTTCTCTCTCCCTCTGCCCTCTCTCCTCTCTTTCTCTCTCCCTCTGCCCTCTGCCCTCTCTTTCTCTCTCCCTCTGCCCTCTCTCTCTCTCCTCTGCCCTCTCTCCCTCCCCCTCTTTCCCTCTGCCCTCTCTTTCTCTTTCCCTCTGCCCCCTCCTCTTTCCTCTGCCCTCTCTCTCCCTTTCCCTCTGCCCCCTCTCTCTCTTTCCCTCTGCCCCTCTCTCTCTCCCTCTTCCCTCTCTGCTCCCTCTGCCCTTTCCCTCTGCCCTCTCTCCCTCTGCCCTTTCCCTCTGCCCCTCTCTCTCTCTCCCTCTCTCTCCCTCTGCCCTCTCTCTCTCTCTCTCCCTCTGCCCTCTCTCTCCTCTGCCCTCTTCCCTCTGCCCTCTCTCTCTCTCTGCCCTCTCTCCTCTTTGTATCTATCTCTCTGCCCTCTCTCCCTCTGTCTCTCCCTCTGCCCTCTCTCCTCTGCCTCCTCTCCCTCTGCCCTCTCTCCCTCTAAAAATCTCTCCCTCTGTAATCTCTCCCTCTGCCCTCTCTTTGCCCTCTCTCCCTCTGCCCTCTGCCCTCTCTTTCTCTCCTCTGCCCTCTGCCCTCTCTCTCTCTCCTCTGCCCTCTCTCCCTCCCCTTCTCTCTCTCTCCCTCTGCCCTCTCTTTCTCTCTCCCTCTGCCTCTCTCCCTCCCCTCTCTCTCTCTCTCTCTCTGCCCTCTCTCTCCTCTCCCTCTGCCCTCTGCCCTCTCTCTCTCTCTCTCCCTCTGCCCTCTCTCCCTCTGCCCTCTCTCCCTCCCTTCTTTCTCTCTCCCTCTTATCTCTTTCTCTCCTCTGCCCCTCTCTCTCTCCCTCTTCAATGGCATATATGTCATATCATGTGGCATCTGTGTAATAAAATATGGCATGTGTAAAAATATTGGCATGTATGCATGGCACATGTAATATGTATGTAATAAAAAATGAAACGTATGTAGTAAATGTGGCACATCATATGTATGTACATGTATGTATGTGTATTAAATGTGGCATGTATGTGTAATATCTTGTATGTATGTGGCGTAATATGTCTTGGCTAAATAATGTAAAAATGGCAAATGTATGTGTAAAAATGGTAAAATATGTGTATTAAAAATGTGGAAAAATGGCAATGTGTGTGTGAAAATGTAATGTGTATTAAAAATATTTGGTAGTAATATTAAAAATGGCGAAAAAGTAATGTGTATGTATTAAAAATGTGAAAGTAATATGTATATATGTATGTATCTTGGTAAAAATAATAATGTATGTATTAAAAATGGTAAAAATATGTGTAATGTCATCTTGTATGTAGACCAAATGCTTGAAAATGTGTGTGTGTGTATGGTAAATATGTAAATAATAATATGCGGTAAAAATATTATGTCTTGGTAATAATAATAATATGTAGTGTATATTAAATATGTATGTGGTATAATAATATGTGAATTTATGTAATAAATAATAAATAATAGCGTAATGTGATAATAATATGTATGTGTAATAAATATGTATGTCATGCATATTAATATGTAAATATGTAGTAAAAATAAGACAATAAAAATGTGTGTGTAAAAATACAATGAATATGTATAGTAAATAATAATAATGTGTAAAGTAATAATGTAAGTATGTGTAAGTAATGTATTAAATAATATGTAAGAAATATGTGTAAAAATGTGTATAAATGTGATATGTGTGTATTAAAAAATATTGGCATCATGTAATGTATGTGGTAAAAATAATAATGATGTGGTATGTATATGTAAATGTGGCATGTATGGTAAAAATAACATGTATGTGGTATAATAATAGTAATATGTGAGTGCATGTATGTGTAGTATGTAATAATATTAAAAATAAATATGTGGTAAAAATATGTATTATGTGTAAAAATATGTATGTATAATATGTGGTATGTGTGTGTAAAAATGGTAATGTGTATGTAAAATGTGGCGCGTGTAATAAAATAATGTGGCAATGTATGTGTGCAAATGCGGCATAATAGTAAAATAAAAAATGGCAATGTGAGCGTATTAAAAATGTAGTATGTATTAAAATGGTAAGTAATGTCAAAAATGGTGACGTAATATTAAAAATAACGTATGTAGTAATGTAAATATTAAATGGCGGCAAAACAATGTGAAAATGATAAATGTGGCAGTAATGTGTAATATTATGTAAAAATAATGTGTGTGTGTGTAGTATGTAAAAATGTGGCAAAGTAATAATGTATAAAAATAATATATGTGTAAAAATGTGGCATGTATGTATGGCATGTGTAATGTATGTAAATATATGTGGCAAAATATTGGCAATAATGTGTAAAAATGTGGCGCATGTAATAATGGCAAAAATGGCATGTATGGCAAAAATGTGGCATGTGGCATGGCGTATGTGTGACGATCTTGGCAAAAATAATATGAACTTAAAATGTAATAATATGTATGTATGTAATAATGGCAAAAATAAGCGCAAATATATGTATGTGTAGTAAAAATATATGTATGTATGTGGCGCTAATATGTATGCATGTAATAATAATGACATGTGACCATGTAAATAATAATATGGCGGCATAGCGGTATGCGGCATCTTCATGTAAACGTAGTAAATATGGCATCACGGCATATGTATGTAATAAAAATATGGCAAAAAATGGCGAAAATATGACATGTGTAAAAATGGCGGCATGTGTAAAAATGCGTATGTAAAATGCGTTGACATGTGTAAAAATGTGTAAATGACGTAATGTAAAAATGAAAAATGTAAAAATGTAAAATAGTATGTAAAATATTAATGTGAAAAAAATGTATGTCATCTTGGCATATTAATGCGGTAAAAAAATATGTAAATGTGTCAAAATGTGGCATGTATTAATGTAAATGTGTAAATGCAATATATTAATGTAGAAATGTGTATTATGGTAAGTAATGTCAAAATGGCAAAGTAATATTATGTGTGTGTAAAAATGGCAGGCGTAGTAATGTGGCATCATATATGTGGCATGTATGTATATGTGGCAATGTATTAAAGATAGCTGGTAATGTGTGTAAAATGTGTAAAAATGTGGTAAAATATGTCAAATGTTGGCATAATAAAAATGTGGTAAAAATATGTAAAATGTGTAAAAATAGCTATTATGGTAAAATATGTAAAAATGATAAAATATGTCATGTGGTAAAATGTATTAATGGTAATGTGTGAATGGTAATGTATGTGTGTGTGAAAATGTGTGTGTGTGAATGTGTGTGTGTGTGTGAATGAAAAGAAATGTGTATTAAAAATGTGGCATGTATTATTAAAAATGGTAAGTATGTGTGTATGTGGCAAAGTAATATTAAAAATGAAATATGTCATCTTGTATGTAATATGTGTAATATGTATTAAAAATAATATGTGTATATTAAAAATGGTAAAAGATAATAATATGTGTAAATGTGACATGTAATGTAAATATGTAATAAAAAATATGGCATGTATTAAAATAGCGGCGTAATAGCCAATAAAAATGTGGCGTAATATCTGTGTTGGTGGGC
>NC_068427.1:29770457-29777957 GCF_023373465.1 Oncorhynchus keta | reverse complement strand
AATAATAATAATAATAATAATAATAATAATAATAATAATAATAATAATAATAATAATAATAATAATAATAATAATAATAATAATAATAATAATAATAATAATCTCTCTCTAATCCTGTCTCTCTCTCTAATAATGTCTGATCTAATATAATAATATGTCTAATAATAATAATAATAATAATAATATGTAATAATAATAATATGTGTCTAATATGTCTAATAATCTCTATGTGTCTCTCTGTAAATCTCTGTCTCTAATAAATGTAATATATATGTAATAATAATAAACTATAATATGTCTCCCTAATCTAATAATAATAATAATAATAATAATAATAATAATGTGTGTATAATAATAATATGTTAATAATATATGTATGTAATGATGTAATAACTAAATATATATGTGTGTGTGTAACTAATGTATATAAAATAATATATATATATGTAATAATAATAATATGTAATAATAATATGTAATAATAATATGTAACTAATAATAATAATCTGTGTCTATATGTCTAATGTCTCTCTTTTGTCTGTCTGTGTCTCTCTCTGTGGGTCTCTCTGTAACCTCTAATATGTGTGTAAAATATGTGTGTATGTATGTCTAATAATAATCTGTAATGTAATAATGTTTTATAATAAATGTCTCTCTAATAATAATAATAATGATCTGTCTTGTAATTAATAATAATATGTAATGTAATAATAATAATAATAATAATAAAATAATAATATGTAATATTAATATATGTAATAATAATAATGTATGTAATAATAATAATAATAATAATAATATGTGTGTCTCTAATCTGTAATATGTAATGTAATAATGTGTCTGTCTCTCTGTGTCTAATGTAATATGTGTTTCTATATATATATAATGTGTGTGTAATATGTCTAATAATATGTGTATGTCTGTGTCTAATAATCTCTCTCTCTGTCTCTCTCTCTCTCTCTCTGTCTCTCTCTCTGTCTCTCTCTCTGTCTCTCTCTCTCTGTCTGTCTCTCTCTGTCTCTCTCTGTCTCTCTCTCTCTCTCTGTCTCTCTCTCTCTCTCTGTCTCTCTCTCTCTCTCTCTCTCTCTCTCTCTCTCTCTGTGTCTCTGTAATCTCTCTCTCTCAAATGTGTGTTAATATATATATCTCATATTCAAGTATATCTTTCAAATGTGATGTGTTTCTCTCTCTCTCTGTGTTTGTTTCTCTGTCTGTGTCTCTCTCTGTGTTTTTTCTGTGTGTAATAATAATAATAATGTGTTTATTTGTCTGTGTGTAATAATATGTATGTATGTATAAATGCTGTTATATGCAGAAACTGCGTATGTATGTATATGTATATATACTATGCATATGCAAACTCTTGTGTGTAGCCATGCATGTATATATATATAAATAATGAAATGCAGAAGTATATGTATGTGTAATAATAATAATAATAATAATAATAATAATAATAATATAATAATAATAATAATAATAATAATAATAATATACCATATATAATGTACAACCTCGAGTATTAATATGTACGTACTAATAAAGTAATTGCGAAGTAATAATAATGATACCTAATAATATAACAATAATTAATAATAATATAATATTAATAATAATAATAATAATAAAATAATAATAATAATAACCAATAATAATAATGTGTAATAATTATTAATAATATGTGTGTGATACATATAATAAATGATATACGATATACTTAGTAATATGATAATAATATAATAATATTATAGACCTGTATGAAAGCCGCAATGATATCTCGCCGATGTATGTCGTAATAATAATAATAATAATAACGTAATAATCGCCGCATCTCTCTCTATCTGTCGTGTGCTGTCTCTAATATTTGATATGTATGCTTTTGTACGATATATATATATATATATATATATATATATATATATATTTTGATAATAATAATAATAATAATATGTAATAATAATAATAATAATAATATGCGTAATAATAATCTGTCTCTCTAATCTGTCTCTCTCTCTGTCTCTAATGTCCCTAATAATCTCCCTCTCTTTCTAATAATCTGTCTAATAATAATAATAATCAGTCTAATAATAATAATCTCTCGCTCTCTGTAATCTCTCGCTCTTACTTGTTGGTCATTTTAATATGGAATATAGCGATTAAAAAAATAATAGCGAATATGCCGATGCAAAAGTAATAACAAAATAATATGTATGTATATAATAATATGTGATAATGTGAGTAGTAATAATAATAATAATAATATATGTGATATGTGATGAATAATAATAATATAGTGTGATATATGTATGATATATGTATGGTTATAATATGTAATAATATTGATAATGTGATGAACGATGTAATAATATGTGTAGTAATGATCGACAAATGATGTGTGGCGTATGTGATGATATGTGATGTATGTGTAGTCATGATAATAATGACATAATATGTGTTAATGAATATGATAATAATAATAGCGATAATAATAATATGGCGATAATAATATGTGATGAATATATGAATAATATGGTGAATATGTGATGTAATAATAATATGTATGTATGAGTGTAATAATGTGATCTAATATGTGTGATAATAATGTGATAATAATATCGTAATGGTGGTAATATATATGTGGACAAATATGTCGTGCATAATATGATGTGAATATGTTGTGATATGTGTGATGTAATATGTGTAATGGGCAAATATGTATGTGTGTTGTGATGCATGTAATGTGTATGTGTATAATATATAATGAGTGTATGATGATATGTAATAATGTGATTAATGCTTGTGTTGATGGTGATAATAATAATAATAATAGTAATAATATATGTTTTGATGTTGATGTTTTAATAATAATAATAATGTGTGATAATAATAATGTATGTGAAACAGTAATGTGATAGTATGTGATGATATGTATGTAATAATGATGTATAGTAATAATGTGATATGTAATGATGTAATATTAATATGTATTGATCATGTAATAATATGTCGACGAATGTATGTGATAATATGTGTGTATGTATATAATGTATATATAATAATATATATGTATATATGTATATAATAATAATATGATAATAATATGTGATAATAATAATAGTGATGTAATAATATGTGATAATATGTTGATAATAATAATAATAATATGTATGATAGTAATAATATGTAATAATGATGTATAATAATCGGCATGTAATGATCGCGGCCCGTGTCTCATCGTCGGCATGTAGCCAAATCGCGGCCGGTCCTCTGTATCTCTCTCTCTTGTCTGTATCTCTCTCTTCTCTTCCTCTGTAACTCTCTCCCTCTCTTATATTCATGTATCATCGCTCTCTCTTCTCTTCCTCTGTATCTCTCTCTCTTCTCTTCCTCTGTATCTCTCTCTGATGTATGTGAATCTCACTCTTATCTTCCTCATCATATCAGCTGCTTCTCTTCCTCTGTATCTGCTGCGTCTATGGGTGCGTGCGTGCGTGATATGTGATGTAATATGTTTAATGTGCCGATGTATGCGTTTTTTGTGCTGATGTACGGTGCGATGTGTAAATATGATGTTTAATGTGATGTATGCGTGTCTATGTCTGTCTCTGTCTCTCTGTCTGTCTAATCTGTCTCTGTTTAATCTCTCTCTGTCTCTGTCTCTCTGTCTAAAAATCTGTCTGTCTCTCTGTCTCTCTCTCTGTCTCTCTCTGTCTATCTATCTGTCTGTCTCTCTCTGTCTCTCTGGCTGTCTGTCTCTCTCTCTGTCTCTCTCAAAATCTCTCTAATAACTGTCTCTCTCTCTGTCTCTCTGTCTCTCTGTCTCTACTTCTCTATCTGTCTCTTATGTCTATAATCTATCTCCTATAGTCTGTCTGTCTGTCTGTCTGTCTCTATATGTCTGTCTATTCTGTCTGTCTCTCTGTCTCTATCTCTCTGTCTAGATATATGCTGTATGCATTATAATATATATGTGAATAATATAATATGATATGATACAAATATATGTAATAGCAGTATAAAATATAATAATGTGCTAATGTATCTCTATATTGATGTATATATATGTCTTGTTGATGTATGATGTATGTATGCGATGTGATGCGATGCGTGCGATGCGTGCGGTGTGATGCGTGCGATGCGTGCGTGCGATGCGATGTGATGTGATGTAATATGATGGGTCTTAAATGCTGTCTGATATATATATGCGGTGTAATAATGTGTGTGATAATGTGATGAACAATAATAATATGTAGATGTAATAATAATAATAATGAAATATCGTGATTGGTTTCAATAATATATGTATGGCGATATGTGATGTGATCGACGAATATGTATGGAAATCTTGACGTATGTCGTGACAATGTGATGTCTTTGTATCGATGATTAATAATATGTATGTATGACGATGTATGTGATCAGTAATGAACAGTGTAATAATGTCGAATAGTGAATAACTGAATAATAGATATATGCGATTAATATGATATGTAGTGATAATAATATGTCGTGATAAATAGCTGTATATGTGATGTAATATAGTAATATATGTATGTGATGTAATGTGTTATGTGATGATCGTATTAATAGACAATAATGTGAGCATAGGCAAGTAATGTATGGATTGAGCAATATGTAATAGAGCAAGTATGATTAATATGATAATGTGAGTGGTAATAATATGTGAACGAGAGTAATATTGATAACGTCGATCAATAATATGTAATAATATGTAATAATAATAATAATGTGATATATGTGTAATAATGAGTAATAGGTGTAATAATGTTGATGTAATAATAATAGTAATAATGTGCGCGTAGTAATGAACTAATATGTATGATGTCAATATTGTGCTAAGTGAACGTATATATGTATGATCGACAATAATAATAATGATGGAACAATAGCGATTAATGTCGATGATGTAATAATATGATGCAAAATGATGTAATAGTCGATATGTGATGTATGTGAGTATGTATATGAGCCGTAGATATGTAATGATGTGGCGTTAATGTGCTTGTATGTGATGTATAGCAACAGATGCGTTAATAATAGATGTGCTTGATGTATGTAATAATAATAATAATAATAATATATATATATATGATATAATAATAATAATAATAATAATATGTAATAATAATAATAATAATGTAATATATAATATTAATAATAATGTAATAATAATATGTATGATAGTAATAATGTAATAATGTGTATAATATGTATATAATGGCATATATTAATAATATGTAATAGTAATAATATGTCGATATATAATTAACGAATAATGTATCATATATGTTTTGATAATGTGTTGGATATGTTATTGTGAATGCGAAATATATATATGTGTAATATGTAATATTGATATCGTGAACAATAATAATGTATATGTATGTATATGTGATATGTGGTGTTATGTGTATGTGAATATGTGTGAAAAATAGCGTTATATAATATGTGATGATTATATCAATAGTGTGTGTGATGTGTTTAATAATGATGATGTATTAATAATATAATAATAATAATAAGTAATAATATATAATAATCTACATAATAATAATAATATGTTGGTAGTATATATGTAATAAGCAATATGATATGATGTATGTTTATAATAGTGTGATGTGTCGATAATAATGATGATGTACATGAATATGTGATTAATAATAATGTTTGGATAGTATTGATAGATGTAATGAATATGTCGACAATATTAATAATATGATCAATAATAGTGTATTGTTGATCAATGTGCATATGATCTGTAATAATCTATGTGTAATGGACACAATGACAATAATATGTGCGATATGTGATGATGTAATATATGATGATAATATGTTGAACGTATAATAATATTGGGCAATAGCGTATGTCAGTATATATGTATGATTAATGTAATAATAATGTGTTGATAGTAATGTATGAATATGTGTATGAACGACTTAATAATAATAATATGGATAATGTGATGGTTTTGGGCGACGTAATAATAATATGTTTGATATGTATGAACGACGTGTAATAATAACGGTGATGTGATAATATGTGATGATCATGCAATATGTACTGTATATGTGGCGTATGTGGAACGACGTAATGTCGGCGTGTAGCGATGCAATAATGATAATGTGTTGATAATATGTGATGTGAATAATGTGATGTCATAATATGCGTGATGTAATAATAATAATCACACACCAAACACAATCTGGGGTAATGCTCATGTGGACACACACACACAGTCTGGGGTAATGCTCACACACACACACACACAGTCTACGGTAAATAATAATACACACAGTCTGAGGGTAATGCTCACACACACAGTCTGAGGGTAGTAATATGCCACCCGCAGTCTGAGGTAATGCTCACACACACCGTCTGAGGGTAATGCTCACACACAATATATAATGCTCACACACCGTCTGAGGTCTCTGCTCCCTCTCTCTGAGAATCTGTCCACACACAGTCTCTCTATCTCTCACACACACATCTCTGCGGGTAATGCTCACACACAGTCTGAGGGTAATGCTCACACACACACACAGTCTCCTGTCCCTCTCTAATGCTCTCTCTCTCTGTCTGAGGTCTGCTCACACACACCGTCTGAAATATGCTCAACACACACAGTCTGAGGGTAATGCTCACACACACAGTCTGCGGGTAATGCTCAATGATGCAATAATAATAATAATAATAATAATAATAATAATGATGTAATAATATAATAGTGTAATAGTGTATGTGCGGATTAATAATATGTAGTGTATGTGTAGCGATAATATCATGTTCAATAATAATAATAATATGTGATAATAGTGAAGTAATAGTATTAATAATAATATGTCGACAATAATAATGATGTCGGTGCATAATGATGTATGTCGTTGATTAATATGTCGACGATATATATGATAATAATATGCGAACAATGGTCTGAATAATAATAATAATATGTGGTGATGTCTTAATAATAATATGTGATGTAATAATAATGCGTAATGTGAGTGTATCATGATGTATATATGGTGTGGTATGATAATACGATGCGTAATATGTTGATATATGATGGTGTTAATGTAATGATAATATTAATACTGCTGGCGTATATTAATAGCGATGTATATGATAATGTAATAATATGTGCTATGTGATGATGTGATATGTATCGAGTAACTGTCTTCTAACACTAATGTTGTCTCTCTTGTCTAAACCCTCTGTCTGGCTCTCTCCTGTGTGGGGACAAACAAAATGTCCCAGTTGGTAAAATGTAAGTCTGTTGTAATAATCCACACTAATCTCTGTCCTGTCTCCAGGTTTTCTCTGCGGGTTCATTAGTCTCCTGTCTCTCTCTGTCTGTCTCTCTCTCTGTCTGTCTCCCTTGTTAACACGTGCTCTCTTCCATTTTATGACCGTTATTCAATAGTTATAGTTAGGTTGTAACTAATTCACCCGTTTTGTGTCCTCAGGATGCAGAATGAT
>NC_068427.1:29730457-29760457 GCF_023373465.1 Oncorhynchus keta | reverse complement strand
GTGATCAATGTGAACATGTCATATCGAATATGTGATGTAGATGCGGAAACGAGTGATGGAATAATAATTGAATAATGTGATGTATGTATATGAATATGTGCGATAGTGATAATGATGTGGGCAAAGTGTAGTGAACGCCTTAATATGCGATATGTGATGAACGTAATATGTATGGCGTATGTGAATAATAATAGTAATAGTGTCGACAATAATAATATGAGCGAATAATAATGTTGGGATAATGTGATGGACCTCGTATGTGTATGTGTATGATAATATGTATGTATGTGGACGAATGTGTGTAATAATATTTGTACGATATCGTAATGACACTAATAATAATATGCGTAGATGTAATAATAATGTGATGTGATGAATAATATGGACGATATGTGATGATAATATGTGGTGTAATGTTGATATGTGACGTATGTCGACTAATCCTGTGTGTAAGTAATAATATGGAAAGTAGATGTACAATATGTGATGTGATGTATATAATGTAATAATGTGAGTAATGATGTGCAATAGTGATGTGTATGTGATGTAGTAAATAATGTCATGATGTAATAGTGGAATAATAATATGTAGTATGATAATAATAGTGCTGTGATGTATATGATTTAATATGTGATGTAATGCGGACGTATGTAATAATGACAGTAATGTGATGAATAATAATATGTGTGAAGTAATATAGGTATATAATAATAATATTATGTAATAGGCGTGATAGCGTAATATGTGATATCAAATGTGCGTCAATGTGTGAGCAATAATAATAATGATGCGAATAATGTGATGTAATAATAGTGCGATAATGGAGTGTATGTAGTAATAATGCGTTGATATGATATTGATGATGTATGTAATGATCATGTAATAGTGTTTGATAACGATAATAGTTAATAATATGTGCGATAATATGTTGATCAGCAAGTAATAATAATATTAATGTGTGTATAATAATAATAATAATAACGACAATAGTAATAATGATGTGTAGCATGGTGACAATAATAATGTATGTAATGTGTGTATGTATGCTATATACTTGTGCTGGTGTCAATATGTGTAATGTCGATGTGGTCGTATGTGATCTATATAATAATGTCGATATGTAGTGAACGAATATCGTGATATGTAACGTTAATAATAATGAACTGACATAATAATAATAATAATACTGTGTATGTGTAATAATAGTGACAATATAGTGTAATGTATTGTATGTGATGTAACAAATAATGTGCGGTGATGTCAATATGTAATAGACATGTGATGTATTAGGCAATATGCGTTAATATGGTGATATGTGATGGTATGTAAGTAATATGTGCAAGATGTATTAATATGTGTATTAATATGTGATAATGATGTGATAATGTGATAATATGTAATATGTAATAATAATAATAGTAATAATAATATATTTGAATAATAATAATAATGTCTTGTGATGTATAATATATATATAATAATGTGATGATATATGTAATGGAAATAAGTAATATATATATATGTGATGTATGTATATGTATGTAATATGTATGATATAATATGATGATATATTGATGATATAATAATAATATGTAATATGATGAACGAGTAATATATATGTAATATGTAGTATGTGTAGACGTAATAATAAGTAATATGTATGTGATATGTAGATAATAATAACGTAATAATAATAATGAATAATAATAGTTGATATGATAATAGTGAACGTATAATAATAATAATGGTAATATGTTATAATATGTGATGGTAATAATAATAATATGTAATAATAATATGTAATATGTGACGATAATATGATGTGACAATATGTGTGTGTAATATATGTGTAATGGAATATGTAAATGATGTGATGTGTATGATCAATAATAATGTGTATATAATATGGTCAATATGTGATGTAACGTAATAATAATATGTGCAATATATGTGTATATATGTTATGTATGTGATGTAATAATAGTGTAATGCAATATGTAATAGCGATGATAATATGATAGTATGTAATATGCATAGTGATATGTATGTCAAGTAATGTGACGTTGATGTAATAATGTAATATGTAATGAATATGTCGTATGATCATAATAACGTAATAATATGGATCGATTGAGATGATTAATATGTCACATGTCATGTGTCAAATAATGTGATAATATGTGCATGATGTACGTGTTTAATAATAGTATATGTCAATATTAGATAATGTGATGTGTGTTTTGATTGATGTATATATGAATATAGTGAACAATGTATATATATATATGTATATAATATGATGTTAATAATAATATATATATATGTGTATGTGAACAATATATGTGACAATATGATATATGTATGTTAATAGTGAATTAATAATAATTTGAATAATAATAGCGATAATGAATAATAATATGATGAATGCAATATATGACGTAATGATATGATGTGATGACGATAATGTGATAGATGGTAATAATATGTGTAATGAGCAAATGTACGTGATGTATGATTGATAGTAATGGTTGATGTATAATAATAATACATAATATGTAATAATAATGTGATGTGTTATTAATGTATGGAACAATAATAGTATGTAATGATGGAATAGCAATATGTAGCGTTGTAATAGTATAATAATAATAATAATATTGATAGTGATGTCGTTGTGGATGTAATAATAATGATGAAGTAATATTTGATAATATGATGGTTTTAATATAATAATAATAATAATATGTCGATATGTGATGGACAATAATATATGTCGGATATATGATGTATAATAATAGCGTATGTAGTGATGTAATGATATGTATGATAATTATGACGATATGTATGATGTAATAATAATAATATGCGATGATATGTGTGATATGTGATGGACGTAATAATAACGGTGTCAAGTGCGATATGTGTTATATGTATGATGTAATAATAATAATAATAATAATAATATGTAGATATGTGAATATATATATGTAACGATATGTGAGTTAATATGTGATAATCATGTATATGTTGATGATCTAATATATATGATGTGCGATACGTGATAATGCAATAATATGTACGTAGCGGTAATCATAATAATAATAATAGTATATGGTATGTAATATATAATGAGGCAAATATGATGTATATATGTGATGGCAATATGTGTGTGGCAGTGTAATGAATATGTAATGGGCAATGATAATAGTGTTTTGATGTAATAGCGTTTATGTCTAATGTAGTAATAATATCGTTGATAATGATGTGACGTATGTATGATCGTCGATATGTGATGGTTTTTAATATGTGATAATGTGATGGACGTATGTGTGGTGCGATAATTAATGGCGATGTATGTGATGTGATAATAATATGTGAGTGAGTGTAATAATAATAATGAGCGATGATGTATGTGATAATATGTGTATGTCGGCTTAATAATATGTGCGTGATGTGATAATATGTGTATGTGATCATGTATGTGATGTGTACGATAATAATCGATAATATGTGTCGATAATGTGATGTAATAGAGTATGTGATGAATGTATGATAATGTATTGAATATGTATATGTTATGATGTATTGATGAACAATATGTATGTACGATATGTGTGAACGAGTAATAATATTTTGATATGTACATTTATGATGTATGTAATATGTCGATAGTGAATGATATGTATATATGATGGCAATAATATGTCGATATAATATATATGATGTATAATATGTAGAGATGTAATAATAATAATATGTATTATGATATGTGATGGTTTCAATAATAATAATAGTAATGTTAAATATGTACATAATGTTGATGGTTATAATAATAATAGTAATGAATAATATGTATAATAATATGTAATGTATGTGAATGATGTAATATATAATATGTCGATAATATGTAATAATAATGATATGATAATATGTAATAATAATAATGATGTAATAATAATATATAGTATGATGTAATAATAGTAATATGTAGTGCGTATGTGATATATGTGGTAATAATAATAATAATATGATGTTAATGTGTTGATATGCGATAATGATGGACGTAATAATAGTATGTGTATAATGTGATGATAGTGTGTATGTAATGTAATAATAATAGTAATATGTCGATGTAATATGTAATGATGTGTAATAATAATATATGTATAGTAATATATGATAGTATGTGATGATAATATGATAATGTGTGAGTAATATGGTGTGTAATATGTGATAATGTGTAATGTAATAATAATAATGTGATGAGTAATATGTAATATGTAATATATAGTAATGTATATAATGATGATAATATGCGTGTAATATGTATGATATGGTGATGTAATATATAGTGAATAATATTGATAATATGATGTAATGTAATAATAATAATAATAATATGTAATATGTGATGTATATAATAATAATAATAATATGATGATTAATAATATATATGATAATGTGATGTAATAATAATAATAATAATAATGTAATATGTAATGTAATAATGTAATAATAATAATATGTATATAATAATATATGTGAATATATTGATGTATGTAATATGTATAATATGTAATATGTGACGTATGAATATATGTATATGTATATGTGATAATGTCATGTACATAATATGTGTGATGTAATATGTGTGATGTAGTGTAATAATAATAGCGGTGTAATATGTTTAATAATATGTTTGATGTGTATGTGTGTATGTTAATAATAATGTAGTATATAGTGATATATATATATATATGTATAATATGTGTGTAATGTATATATATGTATATGTATATAATATGATATAATATATATATATATATATAATATATATATATATATATATGTATATGTGATATGTATATGTGATAATAATAATAATATATGTATATGTATATGTATGATAATATATATGTAATAATAATAATATATGTAATAATAATAATAATATAATAATAATATAATAATAATAATACTATAATAATAATAATAATAATAATAATAATAATATGTGATGTGTATAATAATAATAATAATAATAATAATAATATGTATGTATATATGTAACGTGTATGTGATGTATGTAATAGCGTGTATACTTGATGTATGTAGGTAATAGTGTATGTGATACATATGATGTGTAATTATATATATATAAATATCTCTCTCTGTCTCTCTCTGTCTCTCTGTCTCTCTCTGTCTCTCTGTCTCTCTGTCTCTCTCTCTGTCTCTCTGTCTCCTCGTCTGTCTCTCGTCTGTCCTCTCTATCCTCTGTCTCTCTGTCTCTCTGTCTCTCTGTCTGTCTCTCTGTCTCTCTGTCTCTGTCTCTTGTATATATGTGATGTATATGTGATAATAATATGTAATGTGTATGTGTAATATATAATAATAGATGTGTATGTGTGTGTGTGTGTGATGTAAATGTGTGATATAATGTGTGTAGTGTGTGTGTGTAATGTGTGTGTGTGTGTGTGTGTAAATATGTGTGTGTGTGTGTGTGTGTAATATTGTGCAATGTGTGTGTGTGTATGTAAATGTGTAAAATGTGTGTATGTGTGTGTAATAATGTGTAAGTATGATGATAAATGTGTAATGTAATATATGTATGTGTGTAAATGTGTGTGTAATGTAATGTGTGTATAATGTACGTATGTGTGTAGTGTGTGTAATGTAGTGTGTGTGTGTGTGTGAAAAATGTGTGTAAAAATGTGTGTGTATGTGTGAAATGTGCATTATATGTATTATTAAATGTGTGGGTGTAATGTGTATTGAGAGTGTGATATAATGTGTGAATGTAAAAAAAATGGTGGAAATGTGTGTAAGTAATGTGCATGTGTGAAAAAATGTGATGTGATGATGGCGATATATGTCGTAATAGATGATAGTTTATCTCGTCATAGTGTTAGTCGTCTGTGTGATAAATGTGGCGTGACGTATTATTAAAATGATGAGTAATAATAATAATGCATCGCGGTAGAAGTGTGTCCGTCTTGGCAGGTATATGTGGCATCATATGTGTAAAAGTAATGTGTAAAAATAATAGAGTAAAATGTGTAATGTCGATAATGTATTAAATCGCGTATACAATGTGTGCATCATGTCGCATGTGTGTCAATAAGTCTGTGTAAATATGTGCGTGTAAAGTAATGTGTGTGTAAATGTAGTAAATGTGTGTGTGTGTGTGTGTGTGTGTGTGCGTATTAAATGTATGTGTGAGTAATGTCGTGCAAAAGTGTGTGTGCATGTGTGCGTGCGTGTAAATGGTAGTGTCGGACGATGTGATAAAATGTGTGCGTAAGAATGATGTGTAATGTGATAGTAATAGTAATGATAAGTCATGATGTGTGTAAATGATGGGTGGGTGGATAATGCCAGATAATGATGGCAAATGTACGAGCGAAGTAATGATGGTAAAAGTGCGATGTGTGTCATCATATTTGTCTGTCAGAGTAGTAAGAAATGGCGTGATCATGTGTAAAGTGGCGGTAACAATGTGCGTGTAAAAGTGTGTGTAGTGTGACAGTAATGATAAAAATGCTAATGGTAAATATGTACGTGTGCGTAATGGTAAATAATGTGTCATCTTGTAATATAAATGTATTAAATGCGTAATAATGTAAGTGCGAATAATGTGTAAAAATAACATGTGTAAATGGAACCTGGATGATATGAAGTAATGTGTGAAAGATAATATTAACAAATGTGGTAAGTAATAGTAAAAATGTAGTAAAATGTGTGCATGTATAAATGTTGTCAAAGTGTGTGTAAAAGTAATGTAATGTGTCAAAATAATGTATTAGTAATGTGGATAGTAATATTAAAATGTGGCATGTCTGTAGTATGTAAAAATGTGTGTGCTAAAAATGTGTATCGTGTATTATTAATGTTACGTGTAATAATGTGGTATGTAATGAGTAAAAATGTCACGTAAAATGTGTCATGTGGTAAAATGTAGTAAATATAATAATGTTATGTGTATGTGTATGTAATGTGTAAAATGTATTAACGGCGTAATATTAATATGTTGTGTATGTGCAAATGGTGGGTATGTGTAAAAATGTGGTGATGTGTCATGTGTGCAATGTGTAATAAAGTGTGATAAGTAATGATAATAATGTGATATGTATAATGTACATGTATAATGTGAATAATATGTGCATCGATCATATAATGTGCAAAATGTGTGTAAAATAAATATGTCAATGTGGCGTAATGTTGGCATCAATAAGTAAATGTGAATGTATGCATTTAATGATCAAATGGTAAAAGTAATATATAGATGTGTAGTACATCATGTGTTAATAATGTAAAAATAATATGTATTAAAATGTGGTAAAAATATATAAATGTGATAATATGTGTAAATAATGGTGTAATGGCGTAAGTCATGTGGACAATAATGTAGTAAATATGTGGTACAATGTAATAAGTATGTGAACAATAATGACATGGTAGAATGATTAATGTGTAAAATGTGATGTAATATACAATGTATATATGTAATAAATGTGGCATGTGTATGCATGTGGTAATAATGTGTCATCAATGATGGTATAGTAAAATGAACGTATGTAATAAAATGTAATAATGATAAAATGTGGTAAAAATAATGAATATAAATGATGGTAATAAGTATAAATGTAATATATGTAATAATATAGTAAATAAAATATATGTGGCAATAATGTAAATAAAATGTAAAATATTAATAATAATAATGTGTAAATGTAAAAATGTATAATAATGTGTAATAATGTAATGTGAATAGTAATGTGATAAATGATGTTAATAATGTTAAATGTATGTATGTAATGTAGTAAATAATGTGTAATAATGAGTAAAATGAATATGATAATATAATAAATGTGTGCATGTAATCGTAAATGTTAGTACATAATAATAATATGTCAAAATGTAAAAATAATGTGTAGTATAACATAAATGTATGAAATATGTACATATTATTAATAATGTAAATGTAATAAAATATTAAATAATAAATAATGTCATGTGGTAAATATATCATCAATGTTAATAATATTAAATGTAATGTAATAGTAATAGTAATGTGTGTATAATGTGTAATGTGTAGTGTGATAATGTGTATATGAAAATGTGTGTGTGATATAATAAATATGCGTGTAAATAATAGTATGTGTAAATGTAGTATTGTGTAAAAATGATATGTAATGTGTAAATGTGGTGTGTCCATATGTAGTAATCTTAGCATGTAATGTCATATAGGTAAATATGTGAATAATAATGTATATCGTAAGTAATAATAATAAATATGTAATAAATAATGATGTATATATGTGTAATAAATAATGTAGTAAAAATGGTAATAATGTAAATGTGTAATGTAGATGTAAAATGTGTAAAAATGATAATATAAATATGTAAATGTTAAATATGTAAATAATAATAATAATGTGATATGTAATATAATATAATAATAATAATATATTAAAAATGTAGATAATAATAATGTGTAAAAATATGATAAAAATGTGTATGTGTAAATAATGTGTAAAAATATGTAAAAATGTGTAAATATATAATGTGTAAGTAATAATAAAAATATGTGTATGTAAGTAATATGTAGTAAGTAATGTAATAATAAATATGTAATAATAAAATATGTGTAAATGTGATGTGAATAATGTGATGTAAAAATGTGTAAAAATATGTAAATAATAATATTAAATATGTGTAAATAATATGATGTAAAATATTAGTAATAATAATATTAAAAATATGTAATGTGGTAAAAATATGTATTAAATGTGTAAAGTAATAATATGTGTAATAATATTAATGATAAAATATGTGTAATATAATAATAATAATGTGAACATGTAATAATGTAAAAATAATGTGATATATGTAATCAATAGTAAATATGTAAATAATATTAAAAATGTTAATATGGTAATAATAGTATAATGTATAATAATGTGTTATGTGAAAAATAATAATAGTAGTAATGTATTAAAAATAGTAGTGTGTGTAAATGTGAATGTAGTAAAAATGTCAACAAGTAAAAATGTGTAAATAATGTGGTAAATAATATGTGTAAATGAAAAATGTCATGTAAATAATGTAAATATGTATGTAAAATATGTAATAATGTGAATGAATATGTGTAAGAATATGTGTAAAAATGTGATGATATAAATGTGGTATCAAATAATGTAATAAGTAATGTATGTCATCTGAAGTAAATATGTGCGTAATAATAGTGTAAATATGTGTAAATAATAGTAATATAAAAATGTGGTAAATATGTGTAATAGTATTATAATGTGTAAATATGTATTGAATGTACAGTAATATGGCATGCAAAATAATAATATATATTAATATATAATGTGGTAATGATAATAAGTAGTGTGTAATATTAATGTATAAATGTGATATGTATCGTAAAAATGTGGTAAGTAAATAATAATGTTGAAATGTGGTGAAAATAATAATGTGATATGTAAAGTGATGTGTAAATATATGAAATGTGATAATAATATGTGTTAAAAAATATGGTAAAAATGTGGTAAATGTGTGTGTAAATAATGTAGTAAATAATATATGTGGTAAATGTAATAAATGTGTAAGCATCATTGGTAAATAATATGATAAAAATGTGGTAAATAATATTAATGTGATGTAAAAATGTGTAATATTAATAATGGATGTTAAAAATGTGGTAACAAATGTAATGTGTTAAAATGTGGTAAATAATGCCGATAATATATAATAAAAATGTGATAATGTATATTAAAAATATAATAATGTGTAAAATATAAGTATTAATGGCAATGTAATAATGTAAAAGTCTTGATATATTGAAATGTGTGTTAAATGTGAAATAATGTAATATGTGGTAAAAATGTGTAAAAATGCATTGACGTGATATAAATATATGTAAAATGTGGTATGTAATGTGTAAATGTGTGTAAAAATGAAAAATATGTGTATTAAATAATGTGAAATAATGTGATAAAAATGGTAAATGTAGTAAAATGTGTAAATATGTAGTATGTGATAATATAGTAATGTAAATATTAAAAATGTGGTAAAAATATATATCAATGAAAGGTAATAATATTAATATTAAAAATATTTAAATAATAATAATGTGTATTATAATAATGTTGAAAATGTAGTAATGAATAATAAAAATGTGGTAAGTATGTGTGTTATAATGGCATAATGTAGTGATGTATCAATGTGACATGGCATAATATTAATGTGTATGGTAAATGTGTCGGCGAAATCATTGCAATAATAATGTGTACAAAATGGAAATATATTATCATGTTGTAACATGTAATATTATGTTAACATGTGTGCATCATAATATTATGAATGTATGTGTAATGCGATAAAATGTATGTGTATATGGCAAAATGTATAAAAGTGTATTAATGTGTAAAAATGGAAAATGTGTGTATCATGATGTGTGTTAAAATATTGTGAAATGCAATGATATCTTGATGAAATGTGGCAAAAATGTATTAATATGTTAGTCTTATGTAATAATGTGTTAAAAATGTGATATCGACAATGACATATGTGATAATGTGTATGGCAAAAATATGTGCATCTGTTATCAATGTGGCAAAATATGTGTAAATGTGTCAATAATATGTAAAAATATGGCAAACGTGATATCTGGTAGTAAATATGTGTATCTTGATGTAATATCAAAAATGTGATATTAAGTGTGGCAAATGGTCAAATATGTGTAATATGGTAAATGTGTAATGTCATCAGCGTATGTGTGAAAATAGTAATGTATAAAATGTGGTAATAATGTTAATGTGTCATAAATGTTAATATGTCATGCGACGTATCATGTATAAAGTATGTTAAATGTACATCGTGTGACTATATAATATATGTAATGCATCGTGCATGTAAATGTGGTATGATATTAAAAATAGTGTATGTATTAAATGTGAAAAATATATTAAAAATGTGGTAAAAATGTAATATTGTAAATGTGTAAAATGTGACATCATTAAATATGTAAATAATAATAATGGATATGTAATAATGTGGTATCAATGCGTAAAAATAATGTATATGTGGTAAAGTATGTGTTAGACGTATTGGTATGTGTGTGTAAAAATGTATAATATTAATGTTGTTAAAATGTGGTAAGATAATATGACAAAATATCGGTAAAATATATGTTAAAATGGCGAAAATGTGATATTAATAGTGTACATCTTGTCAATGTCATGTTAAAATGTGATTAATAATGTCAAAAATGTGATAATATGTGTATGTGATATGTTAAATGCTGATATTGTATGGTAGTGTTGATAATGTATGGCAAAAATGTTGTGTATGTGATATATATGATATGAAGTATAAATGTGTATCTAAGCGTTATGCATATGTATTAAAATGGCAAAAATGTGATGTATAAAAATGTGTGCATGATGTATGTAAAAATGTTTATGATATGTTAATGTAAATATGTAGTAAATGTAAATGTGTGTAAAAATGTGATAATGGTATATGTAAATGTTGATAATAATATGTATAAATGTAATAATAGTAAATGTGATGTGTATTAATAGTGTGTAAAATATGTATTAAATGTGTGTAAAATGTGTAAGTAATATTAAAAATGTGATGTAATGTGTGAAAAATGTGTCATCTTGTAAAAATGTAATCATGGTATATTAAATGTGTAGATGTGTAATAATGTGGTAATATTATCAAATATAATAAAAATGTTGTAAATCAATGTGTAATATCTAGTAAAATGTGGTAAATGATATGATGTAAATGGTAAATGTATTAAAAATGTGGCAAAGATAATATTAAAAATGTAATGTAAATGTGGTAAATGTATTAAAAATGTGGTATTATGGTAAAAATGTGTGAAGTAAATACATAATAAATAATGTGTAAATATGTGATAGTAATAATATAAATGGTAATAATGTAATAAAATGTGGTAAAAATGTGTGTCAAAATGTAGTAATAATATATAGATGTGTATAATAATAATGTAATGTCAGAAATATTAAGTAATATGTTAATAATGTGGTAAAAATAATGTAAAATGAATAATGGCGGAAAAATGTGACAATAATAAATGATGGCGAAAAATGTGGCAAATAATATGTGATGAAAGCACGAATGTGGTAAAATATGTGATGAATGTGGTCATGTGGTATGTGGCGTCGCGGCATGTGTAAATAGCGTGACGTGTGTAAATGGCGGTAAAATGTATTAAATGTAAAAATGATGACATATGTGCAATCATATGTAATAATAAATAATAAATAATGTGTGGAGCATCTTGTAAATAATATGTGTAAAATATGCGTAATGTGTGTGTGGCGATATATTAGTATCAGTAATGACAATGTTGTGATAATGTAAATCAATAATGTTATCAATAATATTAGTGTAAATGTCAAGTAATAATGAAAAATGTGTAGTAAGTGTAATT
The DNA here is from genome assembly GCF_023373465.1 of Oncorhynchus keta. NCBI lineage: Eukaryota > Metazoa > Chordata > Actinopteri > Salmoniformes > Salmonidae > Oncorhynchus > Oncorhynchus keta. The sequence goes on along the minus strand of NC_068427.1, from coordinate 29,747,982 downwards.
AAAAATGTGGTATAAGTGTCGTCATTCGTTGAAAGTAATGTTAATAGTAAATGTATTGTATCTATAGTGTAAATATGGCGATGTATGTAATAAAATGTGCAATAATGCTGACGATAATGTGTTGATCAATATGTAAATGTGATATGTGTGTTATGTGATAATGTAATAAATGTGATATAGTGTAAATATGTGTGTGCTGATATTAATAAAATATGGAACGCATATTGGTCAATGTGCACATCTAATGGTAAAAATAATAAATACGACGAAAAATGCATTGTAAGTCCATCTTGTATCGTAAATAATTGGCATATGTAATGTTAGTAAATGTGGTAAAGAATGTGTCAATGTAAAATGTATGTAATGTAGTTGCATCTTAAATAATGTATGTAAAAATGGCAGTAATGTGATGGGTAATATGTAAGAAATGAAGTAATATTAAAATGTATAATATTAAAATGTGGTATAATGATAAATGTGGTAAGGCCCTAACCCACCACTTTCTCCACCTGGGACTGGTCAAGTCAAAGAGTAGTATTTGACCTCTTTGACGCGCGAAGCCCGGCCTCGAGGCGCTGATATGTTAAGTGAACTTTCAGGAAGGCTTGATTGGCCATTTTTGGTGAAATGTGATGAGCTGGTGGTTTGCGGTCCTCGTCTTGTTATCTTGATATTGTTTGCATATATATATATCTATATAAAAATCGTGTCTCTCCTATCTTTAACATATATAAATATATAATATCTCATATAATAATAATAATAATAATAATAATAATAATAATAATAATAATAATATATATATATATATAATAATAATAATAATAATAATAATAATATAATAATAATAATAATAATAATATATATGTAATAATAATAATAATATATATATAATAATAATGATGTATAATAATAATAATAATATAATAATATTAAAAAATATGTATAAAAAATAATATGTAGTAAAGCCAATAATGGAATTAGTAAATATATTAATAACTAATATATGTAATATTAATATGTATAATATAGTAATAATAATAATAATAATAATAATAATAATAATAATAATAATAATTAATAATAATAATAATAATAATAATAATATTAAATAATAATATTATTAATAATAATAATAATATGTATATGTAATAATATTATTAATGAGAACTAATATATATTATAATAATAATAAATAAATTAAGTAAATTATTAATAATAATAATAATAATATATTAATAATAATAATAATATGTATAATATGTAAATTAATATGTAATAAATAATATGTTAATAATGTAATAAATAATAATAATATGTGTAATAATGTGTGATAAATATGTGTATGTAAGTAATGTGTAATGTAATAATAATGTATGTAATGTAATATGATGTAGTAGTGGTGAATAATAGCGTAATGTAAAAATAATAAATAATAATATAGTAAAATGTATAATATGTAATAAATGTCATATATGTAATAATGTGTAAAAATGTGTAATGAATATGTAGTAATATAATAATAATAGATAATATGTAATATAATGTAAGTAGTAAATAATAATGTAATATTAAATAATAAGTAATATGTAAAATAAATATGTGTGTAATGACATAATAATGTGGTATAATAATGTGTAAAATGCATGTGAGTAATATGTAAGTAATGTGTGTATGTGTGTGTGTGTGTGTGTGTAAGATAGTATTATGTAAAGTAGTATTAATGGCATATTAATAGTATTAAACATGAGTAATGTACATTAGATGTAAAATGTGTGAAGTATTAAGTAATGATGGTAGTGAAATGTATGTGTATTAAGTATGCTTGAAGTATATGTAATCATATTAAATAATAAATATGTTATTATTAATAATGTAAAATGTGTAAATAATGCATGTGTAAGATATATATTAATCTTGGTAGTAGTATGTGTGGAACAATGTTGGCATCAATAATATGTGAAACATGTGTATCGTGGACGAATGTCTTGGTAGCTCAATGAATGGCGAAAATGTGGCATGTAGTGAGTATGTGGCGTAATATGTGACATGTGGTAAAATGTGTGTGATGACATGTTGACAAGTAATAATGTCGAGCCATCTTAATATGTGGCACGCCGATGTGTGGTCATGCATCTGTGATAATGATAATACATGTGATAATGTCTGTTGCATCTGTATCGTGTATCATGTCAATAATGCACGTAATAATAATGTTATATGACATCTTGTGCATCTTGTGCATCGTAATGTCATCTTGTAAAAATAATAGTATTAATGTCATAGCTATCATCATCATTGAATGCAATATGTCATCTTGACATCTTGGCGCAATGTCCATCGTAATTAATAAATATTGAAAATAATAATGTGTCAACCTGGTATGTAAAAATGTATTTGACATCTTATGTGTTTTAAATAATAATGCAATAAATATGGCGTGCAAATGTTAATAATGAAAAATGTGGCAATGTCATAAATAATATTAAAGCATGGCATCTTGGTAATAATGCGTCATGTTGTATCAATATATTCATCGGTCAAAATGTGTAAATGCTTGATAATATTAATGCTGTAGAAAAATGTGATAGCATCGTGTAGTAATATTAAATCAGAAACGTAATATGGTAAAATGTATGTAAAAATAATAGATGCGGCATGTCGTCTTTGGCTAGTGTATTAAAATGGCGGTAAAATGTGTAAATGGTAAAGTAATATGTGTGTGAAAATGTGGTAAAAATATGTAAAAAATCGTGGTAAAATGATGTCCATCTTGAGCTGTGTCGCATCTTAGTATCATCATCAATATGTGTAATCGTGAAATCATCTGTATGAAATGTAAATAATATACCATCAAATGTGTGTTAAAAATGTGTTATAAAAAAATAAGTGTGTAAAATGTGAAAATAAAATATGTCTTATGTAAAAATGAATGTATGAATAATGTAAAAATGTGGTATATTAAAAATGTGGCAATGTGTAAATCTTGTAAATATGTCATCGCGGCGCATGTCATCTTGAAAAATAATAATAAAATGTGGTAAATAATGTGTGTGGTAAAAATGTGTGTAAATGAAGCAATATCGTGTTAAAAATATTGGCAGATAGTACGTGTAAAAATAGCGATAGTAATGTGTCTGTGTATATTAAATGGCAAAAGTAATATTATTAATGTGTAGTATGTGTCATGTGGTAAAAGTGTGTGTCAAGTTGGTAAAAATATGTGTATTAAATGGCGATGTGTCATGTCACATGTATAATAATAATGTATGAATGTGAATGCATCGTGGTAAATATGTGTAATTATAATAATAAATGTGGTAAAAAATGTAATGTGTATTAAAAATGGTGTAATAATGTTTGACGCAAATATTGGCTACGCTCCATGATATATGTCATCGCATGTGTATTAATAATGATAATATTAAAAATGGCGTCATAATGATGTGTAATATGGTAACGTAATAATATGGCGTATCATGTGTGTGATGTATGTAATATGTATTAAAAATGAAAAATAATATCATCTTGGCATGTAATAGTGCATCTTGTAAAAATGTGTGTCAAGTAACGTAAAATGTATGCATGTAGTGTGCATGTAGTAATGATAATAAATGTGGTAAAAGTATGTAATGTGGTACAATGTACGTGTCGTGTGGCATGTGTTGTTAGTAACAAAAATGTGTGTGACGTAATGAGAAATGTGACAATGCGTAATAATATTATTGATAAAAATGGCAAATAATGTGTCCATCTTGGTGAAAATATGAAATGTGCAATATTGTGTGTGTTAATGCTGGTAAAGTAGTATGTAAAATGAAAATGAAAAATGTGGCAAATGCGTATGTGATATCTTGGTAATAGTAATATTAACGACATGTAGTGTGTGTGTCGTAAATAATATGTGTAATAATATAATGTCGTTAGTGAATGTGCGTAATATGTAAAGTAATAGTAGTATTAAGTAAATGAGTATGTAATATTAATATTAAAAATGTGGCTGAAAGTAATGATGTTAAATGTGTATAATGATAATAGCGGCAAAATGTGTGTGTAAATGTGGTATAAGCATAATAATAATGTCATCTTGGCATCTTGTATGTGAATGGTAAATGTGTGTGTAACATGTGTCTTGTAGACTGTGTGCATCGTGATGATATGTAAATAAGTATTAATAATGTAAATGGCGATGTGAATGTAAAAATGGCCATTATTAATGTGTAAAAATGTGATTGGCGGATAATATGTGATAATAGTAAAAAATGTGACGATAATAATGTAAAATCTTGATGAATATGTGTATTAAATGTGAGTAAATATATGATAATAGTGCTGTGAAAAGTCATAGTGTATGTGATAGTAAAAGTAATGTATTAAAAATGGCATCAATGAAATGTGTAAATATGTGGTAAAAATGTGTGTGTGATTGGTATGTATTAAAGTGCGTATGTAAATGGTAATGTATTAATGTGGTAAAGATAATATTAAAAATGTAAGAATGTGTAAGTGGTAAAAATGTAAGTAAAAAAAATGTAGAAAATGAAAAAATGTGTGCAGCAATATCAATCGTGAAAAATAGTATTAAAAAAATGTGGTATGTATTAAGGCATGTGGTAAACGGCATCAATAATATGTAGTGTAAAAATATATAATATTAAATATGTAATATATGTGTGAAAATGTGACACATCAATGTGTGGCGTAAAAATGTAATGATAATGGTATGTGTGTGATATTAAATAATGTCAAGTCATGTAAATGTTAAGTATGTCAACATGGCACATGTAATAATATGTATTAATGTGATATCGTCAATAAAAAATGTAGAAATGTATAAAAAATGTGGCAAAGTCAATGTATGTGTAAAAATGTAGAAGTAAAAATATGTAGTGTGTAAGTAATAAGAAATATGTGTAAATGTAAAATGTATCGTGTAAGTATGTGTGTAAATGGCGTGTGTGTGTATTATGGTACATGTGTGTATGTCAATAGAATGGCAGAAAAAATAATGTGTGAAATGGTAAAAATGTATGTGCATCGTGACAAGTAATAGTAATAGAATGTCGTGAAATGTATGTGTCAAAAATGCTAGAGTAATGTGTCATCTGAATGTGGTAATGTGTGAAGCAATAATGTGTATGTGGTGACGTAGTCAATAGTATTAATATCTGTGTGACGTGTCAAATATGTGTGTATCCTGGCATCTGCCCTCCTAAAAATCATAATGTGTATTATATCTCTTGTGTCTATATATCATCGTAAATAAATGTAGTATCAATATCTGGCGATCTCCGTCATAATCATCGTGGCGTATCATGTCACGTCTGGCCACTCATCTCTCCCTCTGTGCTCTCTCTCCCTCATATATTCTCTCTCCTGATCTTGAGATCTGTTCAGATCTTGCTCCTCTTGTCTGTTTGTCTGATCAAAGCTGTTACTCTCTTCTCTCTTTGTTCTCCCTCTCTTCTCTCTCTGTCTGTTCTCTGTGTCTCTACTATGGCCTTGTGCAGGTCAGTTCTCTAACCAGTGTAATGTTTCTTACCCCACAGCGACTGCACTGAGGACAAGGAGCTTGAGACCAAGGATGAATCCTGCGGTATGATATAGTTACTTATATCAATAACTGCACCGGATATCCATGGAAAATGGGTGCTTTATATTCTCTTATTTTTTACATGAAGCATTTGATAGTTTTGATGGTTAAACTTGGTCTCTATCAGCAGCAACAGTACATACCATACCATGTTGTCATGTTACACAACCACACTACAGACAGAACCACCTCAGCATGAAAATGTTAACCTTCTAATCCTGAGTTCCCTGCTATAGATTAAGAGTGGTTAGACTAGGAGACTTGGCGCTGTGTGTGTCTGTGCTGTTAGGAGGGGAATTCACCCACCGCCCACACATTCAGCCACACTGCCGCTCATTCATTCATCTATTCCCCCTGAGTCTCCCTGCTTATCTGTCAGACCAGAGCCCCCTGTGGGCTGTTCTCTAAAGGGCTGAGGCTCCAGGCTGTGTCAGGCCCAGACGCAGGCACAGTGTGGGTGGGAGCATGGGAAACAGGCCTGGCCCACCACCAGTTTATAGCAGAGGAAACAAGGGAAGCCGGGTTGAGATGGGATATTACTGTACTGAAGAGCGGACTGTCACACAGAGAGACAACAGGGGGATAAATTGAGGGAGTCAAAGAAAGAGACACAGGAGGTGTTTGAAAGATATAAAGAGGAGGATGATGATGATATCTCTTCTCTCCCCCTCCAGGTTCTGTGCGTGTGGACCGGGGCCAGGCTCAGGCTCATAGGCTCCTCCTGGTGGTCAACTCGGAGCTCAGGGAGATTACCTCTGACCCACAGCACATGACCTTTGACCCCCAGCTCAGGAGCATGCTGCAGTGGGCGGCGGCCTCCATTGCAGACCTGCCAATGGTTCAGCTGGGTCATAGTGGCAGCTGGGACCTGCAGCAGGTGAGTGGCTTGAACCTTAACCCACAACCAAAGGATTATGCACACACAAGCACGCACGGACGGACGGGCGGCTGCCTCTGTCATTACCGAGGTGTGTACTGGTTCCTGCCTGCTGAGCTGTGTTCTGTCTGCCCTTCTAGCTGCCTGTGGTGGTCCAGAGGCTGAAGGAGAGGGAGTGGAGGGTGGGAGAGCTGCTCCAAGCCCTGCTGCGCTACTGTGAAGAAACCTTCACCCCACCCCAGTCTGAACCCAGAGAGGAGACACCCCAGGCGGGGAGAGCACTCCACCACACTCCCCTCTTCCAGTGGCTCCTGGAGCACGCCTAGGCTGACTACACTTACCCTCACCTCTCGTTCCTCTCTCCTCTCTCCTCTCCTCTCTCCTCTCCCCTCCCTCCTCACCTCTCCCCTCCCTCCTCACCTCTCCCTCATTTCGTCTTCTCTCTCCTCAGTAATTGTGTCTTTTCTTCTCTTTGGTTTTGTTGTGGTTCTTTTGTGTTTAATATTAGGCTGCATATCACATGCGTTGATTAATGTGCCTTTCTGCTAAAGCCCTCTGGCCCTTTGACACAGTCATCGCACACAGCCACTCTTTCTTACATCATCTAGTGTGGGCCGAGGGAATCTGACCCCCGCAACTTCCTCTCCGACCCCAACACAGAAACACTCCTGCTGTGAATTCACTTTAAGGGTGGTGAGGCATTTCCACCAGCTGCCCCAGGCCTCTGCCTCCTTTTAGATGATACTACAACATGATGAAATGTTTGAGTGAGTGGCCCCATATCCTGTTAGGGTTAACAGTAGAGTTAGAGTCAGTCAGTCAACCACAGCAGCGAACATTCACACAGGCCCAAAATACATCTCCGGTGTTATTGTGACACTGTGATTGCTTGTATTATTAAGGGAATTTCAGACTATGTGAAATGATGTGGATATTGGCCATCCTGTGGCTTCTCTACACTGTAATATACATGCCTGCCTGCGCGTGTTGAACTGTTGAGTTTGCATGGCTGTTCTGCTTCTGACATCCCTGGACAAAGGAGTGAGAACTTATAACACTCACTATTGTGTTCTGGAACTTCCCAGGACTGCATTAGCAGGCCTTTGTGCTGTGGTCGATTACAATCACTTACAATGTTATAAACAACATATGCCTGTACGTGCTCCTCAAATGGTTCCATGCTATAGTTCTGCACTGTACTATAGCTGTACCATCAGCAGAGCCTATTTCAGTGTTTACCATGGCCTGATCCTCATGCTCTTCATCACTTGAATATTGTTGTATTGAGATGCCTGTCAGTGAATGAGCCCGAATGACACTTCAGCTGTGCAATAGCCCCAGTTAGAACTGCCTGACAGCATAACTGTAGACTCCACGTTGTCAAACTGCTTGACAGCATAGCTATAGACTCCACGTTGTCAAACTGCTTGACAGCACAGCTATAGACTCCACGTTGTCAAACTGCTTGACAGCATAGCTATAGACTCCACGTTGTCAAACTGCCTGACAGCAGAGCTATAGACTCCACGTTGTCAAACTGCCTGACAGCATAACTATAGACTCCACGTTGTCAAACTGCCTGACAGCAGAGCTATAGACTCCACGTTGTCAAACTGCCTGACAGCATAACTATAGACTCCACGTTGTCAAACTGCTTGACAGCATAGCTATAGACTCCACGTTGTCAAACTGCCTGACAGCATAACTGTAGACTCCACGTTGTCAAACTGCTTGACAGCATAACTATAGACTCCACGTTGTCAAACTGCCTGACAGCATAACTGTAGACTCCACGTTGTCAAACTGCCTGACAGCATAACTATAGACTCCACGTTGTCAAACTGCCTGACAGCATAACTGTAGACTCCACGTAAACTGCCTGACAGCATAACTGTAGACTCCACGTTGTCAAACTGCCTGACAGCATAACTATAGACTCCAGCAAACTGCCTGACAGCATAACTGTAGACTCCACGTTGTCAAACTGCCTGACAGCATAGCTATAGACTCCACGTTGTCAAACTGCCTGACAGCATAACTGTAGACTCCACGTTGTCAAACTGCTTGACAGCATAACTGTAGACTCCACGTTGTCAAACTGCTTGACAGCATAGCTATAGACTCCACGTTGTCAAACTGCCTGACAGCATAGCTATAGACTCCACGTTGCCAAACTGCTTGACAGCATAGCTATAGACTCCACGTTGCCAAACTGCTTGACAGCATAGCTATAGACTCCACGTTGTCAAACTGCCTGACAGCATAACTGTAGACTCCACGTTGCCAAACTGCTTGACAGCACAGCTGTAGACTCCACGTTGTCAAACTGCTTGACAGCACAGCTGTAGACTCCACGTTGTCAAACTGCTTGACAGCACAGCTGTAGACTCCACGTTGTCAAACTGCTTGACAGCATAGCTATAGACTCCACGTTGTCAAACTGCTTGACAGCATAGCTATAGACTCCACGTTGTCAAACTGCTTGACAGCATAGCTATAGACTCCACGTTGTCAAACTGCTTGACAGCATAGCTATAGACTCCACGTTGTCAAACTGCTTGACAGCATAGCTATAGACTCCACGTTGTCAAACTGCTTGACAGCATAGCTATAGACTCCACGTTGTCAAACTGCTTGACAGCATAGCTATAGACTCCACGTTGTCAAACTGCTTGACAGCATAGCTATAGACTCCACGTTGTCAAACTGCTTGACAGCATAGCTATAGACTCCACGTTGTCAAACTGCTTGACAGCATAGCTATAGACTCCACGTTGTCAAACTGCTTGACAGCACAGCTATAGACTCCACGTTGTCAAACTGCTTGACAGCATAGCTATAGACTCCACGTTGTCAAACTGCTTGACAGCATAGCTATAGACTCCACGTTGTCAAACTGCTTGACAGCATAGCTATAGACTCCACGTTGTCAAACTGCTTGACAGCATAGCTATAGACTCCACGTTGTCAAACTGCTTGACAGCATAGCTATAGACTCCACGTTGTCAAACTGCTTGACAGCACAGCTATAGACTCCACGTTGTCAAACTGCTTGACAGCACAGCTATAGACTCCACGTTGTCAAACTGCTTGACAGCACAGCTATAGACTCCACGTTGTCAAACTGCTTGACAGCACAGCTATAGACTCCACGTTGTCAAACTGCTTGACAGCACAGCTGTAGACTCCACGTTGTCAAACTGCTTGACAGCACAGCTGTAGACTCCACGTTGTCAAACTGCTTGACAGCACAGCTGTAGACTCCACGTTGTCAAACTGCTTGACAGCACAGCTGTAGACTCCACGTTGTCAAACTGCTTGACAGCACAGCTATAGACTCCACGTTGTCAAACTGCTTGACAGCACAGCTATAGACTCCACGTTGTCAAACTGCTTGACAGCATACAGTACAGTAGGCCACTGCTGATGCCTTGCGTATTAATGCTGATTCTCTGTGCTGCCAAATGTTTCTGATCCATGTGAAATCTGAAAAATGTTTCACACACATTGTGTTCATAACCTTAATGTATTGGGACACTGTTAAGAACTTTAAAACCTGTATTAGAAAACACATTCCTGAAATGTCTAGGAGAAAATGTATTAAATGGGGGAAAATGTATGTAATTAAAGAGGAATGTATGGTGATATATGGGAGATGGGGAGAGAGTGTATATAGAGCCTATAAGAGTTTGCCAACTATGTCACAGTACAATAACACAGTATCCATATATTTTTTTCAGAGGAAGATTGTAATATGTCTATTTGTTGAGTTGTGATTGTAAACATATAGACAGCTGGTCGCTGTCGGGCCCTCCTGTATCTATCAATGTATTTAGTGTTACTGTACATTCCAATGCGCTCCTTCACAGGCCGCCTGGCTGCCTGCCGCTATAATGTGTTATTTAAAGCTGAATGTGCATCCGCAGAGAGAACTCCATAGTATGAGATGTACTATCAGATAAGTCTATTTTGTTACTGTCGTTGTTGCAGTTCTACTAGCGTCTTGTCCTGCACCGCGGAAGGCAAACTGTGTTTACTGGATCCTGTATTTTTCCTACTTCTTTGTATAATTTTGCCAAATAAGATATTTCATGATGATTGAAGTTGTAACAGTGAGTGCACTACTATTTGTCCCCTTCTAGTGACATCGCTAAATATTTCACACATTCTAAGCTTGATGGCAAAGCACTGTATTTGTCATTGTTTAAGCTGTGTATCAATAAAGCTCTTTCATGTGATTCTGCCTAACTACCTACCTAGTACTACCCTTTCTTAGGTGTTTGATGTAGCGAATGTTGTATCACAAATCAAGTTTACTCTCTGTAAGACTTGCCTTCGGTCTTGCGGACACCTGGCCGAGGTGTTTTGGGGTTCTTTTGGAGAGGGCTTTTTATCTGAACCGCCATTCAAACGAGCAGTCACTTGTTTCATCGTGTCTACAGTCAACAGTAGTACCGCATTAAACGGGATCATCTCGAATTCTGAAAGGAAACCGTGTGATCACTTAACCAAGCCCTTCTGTTCCTAACGACTGTGCTACAGCGTGTGGTTATTCCTCCGTGCTGCCACACAGACAGCCATTGTTGGTACTGTATGTAATTACAGATGGTTTTCCTCCCATCAATACATCTGTAATTAGGCGTTAGTGTTACAGCACAATGCTGAGGGCCTGTCAGCTTACTGTACTGCCCCAGAGGCCTGGGATGAATGGTAGCTAGTGTCTGTCTTTCTAATTGCAGGCTTATCGCTGTGATACAGGAGCTGTGGAATGTGACAGAGGCACATATCTGATCTCTGCCAGTCCGAGGAGCATGAACTGTGACAGATTACACTGCAGTGAAGAGGATAGGGTTTGACTTGCTGACTTCTCTATCTTTATCCATTTCTGTCAGCACCTCATGTTTTAGGGTGTGAACTCTTGTTTGGGCATCTGACCCAGGGCCTCAGCGGTGCATGTGGGGCGTCAGGTAGTCTGTGGTTAGAGTGTTGGACCAGTAACCCAAAGGTTGCTAGATTAAATCCCAGAGCGGACAAGGTAAAAATCTGTCGCTCTGCCCCTGAACAAGGCAGTAAACCCACTGTTCCCAGGATGTCATTGTAAATAAGAATTTACCTTTAAATAAAGCTTCAAACAAAAAAGTGGAACCGCAAAGTTCAGACCCCCCCCCCCGACCACCCACTCAAGAAAAAGTTTATGATCCCTGTTCTAAGGTGTGTGCTTAGTATTCCATTATTTATATAACTGACATCCAACTTGTTATCAGGGTGTGACTGGTGTGGTCTGACAGATCGGCTTGGCCCCAGCCTGGAATCCCCCCTGGGTCGGACATGATTCAACAGCCCATTGACATCACTTCCCTCCCTACACCAACAAACGGCTGGGTTGTTGGGAGAGACCACTGGAGAGGAGAAGGAGGGGTGTTTGAGTCAGGCCTGTGGAATCCATGACAGGCTCAGGGCTTTGTGTCTGAGGGGAACTCCAGCTACATCATCTATTCTACACCAAGCCTCTGTTTACCCTCGCCCTGTTCAACAAAATACTGTTTTTCTACTGTCCTTTTCTTGTGTGGGTAGACTTTTTGTCTTGATAATTATGTGTGGGTGTTTTGTTAATTGGGGGACGCAGAGGCACATCTGGGGAGTTTGTGGATGAACTGAAGGAATAACGTGGCAGACCACATTGGATGCATTTTCTGCCAGTCAAATAGATTCATATCCTTGCTGTGTTTAATAAATCTACCCTATGAAAGACTTCTAAAGGTTTTATGGTAAACAGACCACTTCTCTTGTGTAACAGCTTCATAGCCTTGATCAGCTGGGGCCACGTTTGAGGAACTTCTCTATTGTTTTTACAGTGTCATCTAGTTTCTATTGAAAACAAGTTTATTGATGGCGTCATACATAGTGACATGAGTATCCTGGTGCTGGAAGTCTTTCATCCTGATGGAGCAGAGATGAAACCTCCCACTGAGAGATCTCTGAGTCATCACTCATCTGTCCACACATGAAAAGAATAGTGCTCACCATTTCTCACTGTTAGTATGTCTATCAGTGAGAGCATATGTTTATCCAGGAGGAGTGATCGCAGGGCACTGTTTAGTAGCCTACAGCGTGGCTAGGAGTCGTCAGAGTTCAGAGGGCATCCACGCTCGTGACGGCAGTGAGTGAGTGTGTGTTGTGTTTGTGGACCGGGCAGTTTGTCAGAGTTCAGAGGGCATCCACGCTCGTGACGGCAGTGAGTGTGTGTGTGTTGTGTTTGTGGACCGGGCAGTTTGTCAGAGTTCAGAGGGCATCCACGCTCGTGACGGCAGTGAGTGTGTGTGTGTTGTGTTTGTGGACCGGGCAGTTTGTCAGAGTTCAGAGGGCATCCACGCTCGTGACGGCAGTGAGTGTGTGTGTGTTGTGTTTGTGGACCGGGCAGTTGTGCATAGAAATGGGCAGCGGAAACCTGGACGGACATGACCTGACCCTGGTTACAATGGAAACCAAACAGCCAACACCGAGGGGGAAGGAGGGAGAGAGATGAGAGAAAGGAAGCAGAGAGGGAGATAAGAAGTCTGGTCAGAGGAGCAGCTGACTCATTTTATGTGAGAAGGTGGGAATGACAAGAGAAGAAGTGTTTATCCCAATATGAAGGGATGAGAAGAGGAAGAGAAGACAATTGGCGGAGGAGAAATGTCTAAGTCAAGTGGGCCTGCTCGTGTTTTCCCCTGACCATGAAGCCCATGTTTTGACTAGAGTGATTGAAAACAGCAGATCGGTCATGGTGGTCATGGTAACTAGTATATGGATCCATCTTAGAAGAGGGATAATAATTCAGATTGACTCAGAGCCGTTGCACAACATCTCCCAGCTGACGTCCACTCAGGTTGTTTTCCACAGTATGAAACTAAACGTAGAGACGGTTGAGATTTGGGTCAACACTGAACACTCACTACTGATGAATAGAGAGTTGCTTAATAACCTAATAACAAACGGTATGTTACTTCCCTCTGATCTACCTACACGGTATGCCCATATGACACAATGTCTGACTCTGTGTGTGTTTGTGTGTGCTAAATTTGTGTTTTTGTTTCAAAAAGGGAAACACCTCAACACCTCACCTTTTTCCATGACTTCAAGGCACCCTGACATTCCCTGCACATCCCACACACAAACCTGGTGCATTAACACACACGTCACGGTCGTCTCATATCTCCGGGGCTGTGGTGTTTCAATCGACCACAGAGAGGAAAGAGAGGTTAGGTTTGGGAGGGAGATCCTCAGATGACTGGAGACGTCCAACATTGATGTCATTGTTGATCCTGCCTTTTGTGCTGTTCCTCCCAGCTCTGTCAGGCAGCCTGCTCCAGTGGAGCTGGAACTTCAACTGGCCTGGCACCAGACATCCTATTGTAGGAATGCATGTTTCACCACAGAGATGTGGTTTGGAGATGAACGGCAAACAGGAGGTCATCCAAAAATCTACAAACATGCAGAACATGCCTCCTCACATCCCTCCAGTCAGTTACAACCTCTCACATGTCTTTCCCGGTCTGTCTCTCTCTCTGTTCTCTCTCTCTGTTTCTCTCTCGCAGTTCACACAGAGCAACAGGAGTTCTGTCATAGGCTTTTGTAATATGTCAGGTAATGACAATTGACGGAACACATGATGACAGGCAGTAGTTTAGATTGATGTTTGCTGTAGCTGCTGTAGCTGCTGTAGCTAATGGGTTCACTATTGTTAGCATTACAGTTGAAGTCCAGTGTGACCATCAATCCGTCCAGGCAGGAAAACAGAGGGTAGAGAGGGATGAAACATGGCGATTGAGAGGGATTAAGCAGGGAGACGGAGAGGGGTGAAACATGGCGATTGAGAGGGATGAAACAGAGAGATGGAGAGGGATGAAACAGGGAGATAGAGAGTGATGAAACAGGGAGATAGAGAGGGATGACACAGGGACATAGAGGGATGAAACATGGAGATAGAGAGGGATGAAACAGGGACATAGAGGGATGAAACAGGGAGATGGAGAGGGATGAAACAGGGAGATGGAGAGGGATGAAATGGGGAGATAGAGAGTGATGAAACAGGGAAATGGAGAGGGATGAAACAGGGAGAGGGATGAAATGGGAGATAGAGAGGGATGAAACAGGGAGATAGAGGGGTGAAACAGAGAGATGGAGAGGGATGAAACAGGGACATAGAGAGGATGAAACATGGAGATAGAGAGGGATGAAACAGGGACATGGAGAGGGATGAAACAGGGAGATAGAGAGGATGAAACAGGGAGGAGATGGAGGGAGGGATGAAACAGGGAGATGGAGAGGATGAAACAGGGAATGGAGAGGGATGAAACAGGGAGAGGGATGAAACAGGGAATGGGGATGAAACAGAGAGATAGAGAGGGATGAAACAGGAAGATGGAGAGGGGATGAAACAGGGAGATGGAGAGGGATGAAACAGGGAGATAGAGAGGGATGAAACAGGGAGATAGAGAGGGATGAAACAGGGAGATGGAGAGGGATGAAACAGGGAGATGGAGAGGGATGAAACGGAGATGGAGGGAGGGGTGAAACAGGGACATAGAGGGATGAAACAGGGAGATAGAGAGGGATGAAACAGGGAGATAGAGAGGGATGAAACAGGGAGATGGAGAGGGATGAAACAGGGACATATAGGGATGAAACAGAGATGGAGAGGGATGAAACAGAGAGATGGAGAGGGATGAAACAGGGACATAGAGGGATGAAACAATGAGATAGAGAGGGATGAAACAGAGAGATGGAGAGGGATGAAACAGAGAGATGGAGAGGGATGAAACAGGGACATAGAGGGATGAAACAGGGAGATAGAGAGGGATGAAACAGGGAGATAAAGAGGGATGAAACGGAGATGGAGGGAGGGGTGAAACAGGGACATAGAGGGATGAAACAGGGAGATAGAGAGGGATGAAACAGAGAGATAGAGAGGGGTGAAACAGGGACATAGAGGGATGAAACAGGGAGATAGAGAGGGATGAAACAGGGAGATAGAGAGGGATGAAACAGGGAGATGGAGAGGGATGAAACAGGGACATATAGGGATGAAACAGAGAGATGGAGAGGGATGAAACAGAGAGATGGAGAGGGATGAAACAGGGAGATGGAGAGGGATGAAATGGGGAGATGGAGAGGGATGAAATGGGGAGATGGAGAGGGATGAAACGGGGAGATGGAGAGGGATGAAACAGGGAGATGGAGAGGGATGAAACAGGGAGATAGAGAGGGATGAAACAGGGAGATAGAGAGATGAAACAGGGAGATAGAGAGGGATGAAACAGGAGATAGAGATGAGAGGGGGATGAAACAGGGACATAGAGGGGGTGAAACAGGGAGATAGAGGGATGAAACAGGAGATAGAGAGGGATGAAACAGGGAGATAGAGGGATGAAACAGGAGAGGATGAAACAGGGAGAGAGGGATGAAACAGGAGATAGAGAGGATGAAACAGGGACATGGAGAGGGATGAAACAGAGAGATGGAGAGGATGAAACAGGGAGATGGAGAGGGATGAAATGGGGAGATGGAGAGGGATGAAATGGGGGAGATGGAGAGGATGAAACAGGGGGAGATGGAGATGAAATGGAGATAGGGGATGAAACAGGGAGATGGAGAGGGATGAAACAGGGAGATAGAGAGGGATGAAACAGGGAGATGGAGAGGGATGAAACAGGGAGATAGAGAGGGATGAAACAGGGAGATAGAGAGGGATGAAACAGGAGATGGAGAGGGATGAAACAGGGAGATAGAGAGGGATGAAACAGGGAGATGGAGAGGGGTGAAACAGGGAGATAGAGAGGGATGAAACAGGGAGATGGAGAGGGATGAAACAGGGAGATGGAGAGGGATGAAACAGGGAGATAGAGAGGGATGAAACAGGGAGATAGAGAGGGATGAAACAGGGAGATGGAGAGGGATGAAACAGGAAGATGAAGAGGGATGAAACGGAGATAGAGAGGGGTGAAACAGGGACATAGAGGGATGAAACAGAGAGATGGAGAGGGATGACACAGGGACATAGAGGGATGAAACATGGAGATAGAGAGGGATGAAACAGGGACATAGAGGGATGAAACAGAGAGATAGAGAGGGATGAAACAGGGACATAGAGGGATGAAACAGGGAGATGGAGAGGGATGAAACAGGGAGATAGAGAGGGATGAAACAGGGAGATGGAGAGGGATGAAATGGGGAGATAGAGAGGGATGAAACGGGGAGATAGAGAGGGATGAAACAGTGAGATAGAGAGGGATGAAACAGGGAGATGGAGACAGATGAAATGGAGATAGAGGTGTGAAACAGGAAGATGAAGAGGGGTAAAACAGGAAGTTGAAGAGGGATGAAACGGAGATAGTGTGAGGGATGAAACAGGGAGATAGAGAGAGTGGTGAAGCAGGGAGATAGAGAGGGGTGAACAGGGAGATAGAGAGGGATGAAACAGGGAGATAGAGAGGGATGAAACAGGGAGATAGAGAGGGGTGAAGCAGGGAGATAGAGAGTGATGAAACAGGGAGATAGAGAGGGATGAAACAGGGAGATGGAGAGGGGTGAAACAGGGATATAGAGAGTGATGAAACAGGGAGATAGAGAGGGGTGAACAGGGAGATAGAGAGGGATGAAACAGGGAGATAGAGAGTGATGAAACAGGGAGATAGACAGGGGTGAAACAGGGAGATAGAGAGGGGTGAACAGGGAGATAGAGAGGGGTGAACAGGGAGATAGAGAGTGATGAAACATGGAGATAGAGAGGGATGAAACGGAGATGGAGAGGGGGGTGAAACAGAGAGATGGAGAGAGGGGTGAAACAGGGCGATAGAGAGAGGGGTGAAAAAGAGAAATGGAGAGAGGGGTGAAACAGGGCGATAAAGAGAGGGGTGAAACAGAGAGATGGAGAGAGGGGTGAAACAGAGAGATGGAGAGAGGGGTGAAACAGGGCGATAGAGAGAGGGGTGAAACAGAGAGATGGAGAGAGGGGTGAAACAGGGCGATAAAGAGAGGGGTGAAACAGAGAGATGGAGAGAGGGGTGAAACAGG
>NC_068427.1:29705457-29727957 GCF_023373465.1 Oncorhynchus keta | reverse complement strand
AATAACCTGAATCCAGTGAAATCATGCTGGTTGTTTTGAAACAGAAATAGCTATGAGAAGTCCAGACTTGCTGGAACCTTCTCTTCTCACTGTGACTTTACAGTCTGACACACACTAGGCACCAGTTCTGAACTCTAACCTCGTACCACTTACTTCAGACGGTGCCCTGGGGAGGGCTAATAATCAGATAGCCACTATATGGCCATGGTAGAAAGGACAGTGGTGATATTGTCAGAACTGATGAGCTAAGGTGAGGACAAGGGTTAATGGCTGCGGGTGAGCTGTTAAAATTTTATTAGTGGTTATAGAGGTAGGGGTTCATATGTCCACTCAAAACAATCTCCCTAATAGACCATACAAGAACACTAGTGGGTCTATTTTACACAGATTGTTTTTATCTCGTTCTCTCTCCGTCTTTCTCTTTCCAACTTCAGGTGCTTGTCTCCATGTGAAAGAGCGTTGGGTTCGGTCCGCCCCACTCCCCTCTGGTAGAGACCAGAACAGCTCATGGCAAAACACAGAGGAGTACCACACATACACACACACCATACCTGAATAGCACCCAAACCTTTGCTTTGCCGCCGGCCACTGGTCCAGGTTGCTGGGCTAGAGGAAATAGCTGAGGGTACAGCAGGAAAGCCACAGCTAAACACAGGTTCTCACAGTGTATTATCAAGCACCCCTGACCAGGAGAGGAGCTAACAGGACCACAGCTAGAGGCAGAGCCAGGGGTAGAGTCACAGAGCCAGGGGTAGAGTCACAGAGAGAGGCAGAGCGAGGGGTAGAGTCACAGAGCCAGGGGTAGAGTCACAGAGAGAGGCAGAGCCAGGGGTAGAGTCACAGAGCCAGGGGTAGAGTCACAGAGAGAGGCAGAGCCAGGGGTAGAGTCACAGAGCCAGGGGTAGAGTCACAGAGAGAGGCAGAGCCAGGGGTAGAGTCACAGATCCAGGGGTAGAGTCACAGAGAGAGGCAGAGCCAGGGGTAGAGTCACAGAGCCAGGGGTAGAGTCACAGAGAGAGGCAGAGCCAGGGGTAGAGTCACAGAGCCAGGGGCAGAGCCAGGGGTAGAGTCACAGAGCCAGGGGTAGAGTCACAGAGAGAGGCAGAGCCAGGGGTAGAGTCACAGAGAGAGGCAGAGCCAGGGGTAGAGTCACAGAGAGAGGCAGAGCCAGGGGTAGAGTCACAGAGAGAGGCAGAGCCAGGGGTAGAGTCACAGAGAGAGGCAGAGCCAGGGGTAGAGTCACAGAGAGAGGCAGAGCCAGGGGTAGAGTCACAGAGAGAGGCAGAGCCAGGGGTAGAGTCACAGAGAGAGGCAGAGCCAGGGGTAGAGTCACAGAGAGAGGCAGAGCCAGGGGTAGAGTCACAGAGCCAGGGGTAGAGTCACAGAGAGAGGCAGAGCCAGGGGTAGAGTCACAGAGAGAGGCAGAGCCAGGGGTAGAGTCACAGAGAGAGGCAGAGCCAGGGGTAGAGTCACAGAGAGAGGCAGAGCCAGGGGTAGAGTCACAGAGCCAGGGGTAGAGTCACAGAGAGAGGCAGAGCCAGGGGTAGAGTCACAGAGAGAGGCAGAGCCAGGGGTAGAGTCACAGAGAGAGGCAGAGCCAGGGGTAGAGTCACAGAGAGAGGCAGAGCCAGGGGTAGAGTCACAGAGCCAGGCAGATTCAGGGGTATAGTCACAGAGAGAGGCAGAGCCAGGGGTAGAGTCACAGAGAGAGGCAGAGCCAGGGGTAGAGTCACAGAGAGAGGCAGAGCCAGTGGTAGAGTCACAGAGAGAGGCAGAGCCAGGGGTAGAGTCACAGAGAGAGGCAGAGCCAGGGGTAGAGTCACAGAGCGAGGCAGATTCAGGGGTAGAGTCACAGAGAGAGGCAGATTCAGGGGTAGAGTCACAGAGAGAGGCAGAGCCAGGGGTAGAGTCACAGAGCGAGGCAGATTCAGGGGAAGAGTCACAGAGAGAGGCAGAGCCAGGGGTAGAGTCACAGAGAGAGGCAGATTCAGGGGTAGAGTCACAGAGAGAGGCAGAGCCAGGGGTAGAGTCACAGAGCCAGGGGTAGAGTCACAGAGAGAGGCAGATTCAGGGGTATAGTCACAGAGAGAGGCAGAGCCAGAGGTAGAGTCACAGAGAGAGGCAGAGCCAGAAGCACATGGCCAGGGCACAGGCAGCCAAGTTCAAGAGGTCATGAGAAAGGGAAGAGAGGAGGTTGTTGGCTGAACTCTGATCCTGACCCCATGTTTTCCTCTCCTATCAAATGAGTGTAAGTAAATATCTTCCAATGAGAGGCAAGTTTGCAAACCATGTTAAAAGATGTCAGGGAGGTCCTTGAAGTATGACGTGTTTCGCTCACCTCCAATGGTAGTGACCTTGGTGTCTGTCAGGAGATGGAGGTCGGTTTGTTAAGCATGGCCAACGAGACATCCATTGCATACAAATGAAATATAGTGTTAATGCACATAACTGAAATCATGTGTGTGGTTTTGTGCAGTCAAAAAGCCCATAATGATGGAGTATTAAATGTTTCTAGCGCCAGGAGGTTTGCTGGTTTAGGGCTGAAGACCTAAGCCACGTTTCTCCCATGAACTCCACTGGCACCCAGAGATTCGCATGGATTTCGCAAACTCACCGACCTACCCCCTCTCCATCCCCCCTTTCTATTGTCACAGTGTCTGCCTAAAATAACATTTGTTTCAAAGAACGTTTTTTTTTCTGCTGGGTTTTCAAATACTACGCTGTTGTTTCTTTTGCTGTCATCAGAAAACAGAGTAAAGTAGGAAGGTAATTCCAGTGTAATTCTCCTGGCCTGAGTTGGATCACTGGGATGTTGATATTATATACAGTTTAGAGATCCTGTATTACTCACACTGAAAAGGCTGAGGCAGCAGAGAGGAACCAATTGCCCTAAGGGGACAGATTAAGATTTTATTTTATTGAATTGGACTGGTTTGTAAAGTTTATTGGGTTTGGTAGTGACTTCAACAGCCCAATAGCATGAATGCTGCAAGTTCATACTCGTCATTAAATCCAGTCACAATTTTTTTTGATTATGCTCAGGGTTAGATTAGTTTAGGAGAATTTGGCAAATCTGACCATAACTCTATCCTCCTGATTCCTGCTTACGAGCAAAAACTCAAACAGGAAGTGGTCAGATGAAGCGGATGCTAAGCTACAGGACTGTTTCGCGAGCACAGACTGGAATATGTTACTGGATTCATCCGATAACATTGAGGAGTTTACCACATCAGTCACCGGCTTCAATAATAACTGCATCGTCAACGAGAAACCATGGAGCTGCCGCTTTAAAGGAGCGGGGCACTAATCCGACCTCCGACGAGCCACCAAACAGTCAAAATGCCAATACGGGACTAAGATCAAATTATACTACGCCGGCTCTGACAGGTACAAAGGGAAACCCAGCCGTGAGCTGCCCAGTGACGCAAGTCTACTAGAAGAGCTAAATGCCTTCTATGCTCGCTTCGAGGCAAGCAACACTGAACCATGCATTAGAACACCAGCTGTTCCGGACGACTGTGTGATCTTGCTCTCCGCAGCCAATGTTTATTTTATTTATTTAACTAGGCCTAGGAACTGTGGGTTAACTGCCTTGTTCAAGAGCAGAACGACGGATGTTTTTTCTTGTCAGCTCGGGGATTCAATCTTACAATGTTTTGGTTACTGGCCTGTTTTAATCACTAGACTACCTGTCGCCCCAGATGTGATTAAGATCTTTAAACAAGTTAACATTCACCATGACAGGTACTCAGAGCATGCGCTGCTGACCAGCTGGCAAACGTCTTCACTGACATTTTCAACCTCTTCCTGACCCAGTCTGTAATACCTACATGTTTCAAGCAGACCAACATAGAGCCTGTGCCCAAGAACGCTAAGGTAACGTCCCTAAATGACTAACGCCCAGTAGCACTCACATCTGTAGCCATTAAATGCTTTGAAAGGCTGGTTATGGCTCACATCAACACCATTATCCCAGACACACTAGACCCACTCCAATTTGCATACTGCCCCAGCAGATCCACAGATGATGCAATCTCTATTACACGGAACCCAAACTGTGAACCAATTACATTAATTTGGGGACAGGTCGAAAAGCATTAAACATTTATGGCAATTTAGCTAGCTTGCTGTTGCTA
This sequence comes from Oncorhynchus keta, assembly GCF_023373465.1. NCBI lineage: Eukaryota > Metazoa > Chordata > Actinopteri > Salmoniformes > Salmonidae > Oncorhynchus > Oncorhynchus keta. The sequence goes on along the minus strand of NC_068427.1, from coordinate 29,723,821 downwards.
GCTAATGTGTCCAATTTAGCTAGCTTGCTGTTGCTAGCTAGCTAATTTGTCCTGGGATATAAACATTGAGTTGTTATTTTACCTGAAATGCACAAGGTCCTCTACTCTGACAATTAATCCACACATAAAACAGTCAACCGAATCGTTTCTAGTCACCTCTCCTCCTTCCAGGCTTTTTCTTCTCTGGAATTTATATTGCGATTGGCAACTTTCATAAATTCGGTGCATTACCTCCACCGACCTCATTCGTTTTTCAGTCACCCACGTGGGTATAACCAATGAGGAGATGGCACGTGGGTACCTGCTTCTATAAACCAATAAGGAGATGGGAGAGGCAGTAGTGGGTGTAGTGTTCACCCACTACTGCGTCCAACACCATCATTAAGTTTCCTGACGACATGACAGTGGTTGGCCTGATCAAGCCACAGGACTGCTAAATAGTTACCCTGACTATCTGCATTGAGCCTTTTTGCACAGACTCTTTTGTCTCATCAAATACTACTGCTACTGTTTATTATCTATCCTGTTGCCTAGTCACTTTATCCCTACCTATACAGTATGTACATATCTACCTCAATTACCTCGTACCCTTGCACACCGACTCGGTACTGGTACCCCATATATAGCTACAGTAAGTTATCATTAGTCCTTGTGTATTTATTTGTTATGTTATTATTTATTTCAAAATGTTTCTCTCTGCATTGTTGGAAAGAGCCCGTAAGTAAGCATATCACTGTTAATCTACACTGTTATTTACAAGGCATGTGACTAATACAATTTGATTTGATTTGGTTTGGCTTGGCTTAAAGGCATTGATGGTCAGATTAAATACACAGATCACTTTCCTCTACACAGATGAGAAGTTGCTACTTTATAAAATCCCCTCAATTCAACAAGAGAGATGTTTATGAATGATAATCCACAGGCCCTTATTGGCGTTACCAAATGTACAGTAACATTACCTTCAGGAATGCTATGTAGGGTGTTGGTCTTTAGGAGACACCACTCATATGACTGATATATCATGTCACCCACCTCTAGGCATGGCCATGTGCCTGGGAAGCCTATCTGTCTTGTCAGATCAGAGGGGTGGGAAGATCAGTCTGTCTGTCGTTGTATACATGCTATGATACAGTGACAGATCCAATGTGGGTCAGTGTTATCATCCGATGAGGGGAAGACAATACGTGGGTGTTGAGGTTGAGGAGTTGCACGCACAGGTACACACACAAACAAACAGAGGAAGACACTCGTATCCTGAGTTACAGAAAGAGGGTGAATCACAGAGATATTAGGGAATGACTTCTCTAATGACCTTGTAATGTCATGACAGGTTTCTTTCTGGGTCAAAATGGGGCTGAGGTGGTGGGCGTGGGTGTGGTCGCTGGTGCAGTCGTCAAAAATACAGTATTCATACCCCTTGACTTACTCCACTTTTTTTTTCTCACCCATATACTCACAATACTCCATAATGAAACATTTTAGAAACATTTTGCAAATGTATTGAAAATGAAATACAGACAAATATAATTTACATAAGTATTACCACCAGTCAATACATGTTAGAATCACCTTTAGCAGTGATCACAGCTGTGAGTCTTTCTGGGTAAATCTATAAGACCTGTGAGTCTTTCTGGGTAAGTCTATATGAGCTGTGAGTCTTTCTGGGTAAGTCTATATGAGCTGTGAGTCTTTCTGGGTAAGTCAATAAGAGCTGTGAGTCTTTCTGGGTAAGTCTATAAGAGCTGTGAGTCTTTCTGGGTAAGTCTATAAGAGCTGTGAGTCTTTCTGGGTAAGTCTATAAGACCTGTGAGTCTTTCTGGGTAAGTCTATAAGAGCTGTGAGTCTTTCTGGGTAAGTCTATAAGACCTGTGAGTCTTTCTGCGTAAGTCTATAAGAGCTGTGAGTCTTACTGGGTAAGTCTATAAGACCTGTGAGTCTTTCTGGGTAAGTGTATATGAGCGGTGAGTCTTTCTGGGTAAGTCTATAAGACCTGTGGGTCTTTCTGGGTAAGTCTATATGAGCTGTGAGTATTTCTGGGTAAGTCTATAAGAGCGGTGAGTCTTTCTGGGTAAGTCTATAAGAGCTGTGAGTGTTTCTGGGTAAGTCTATAAGAGCTTTCCTCACCTGGTTTGTACAATATTTGCACATTCTTATTTAACATTTTCTTCAAGCTCTGTCAAGTTAGTTGTTGATCATTGCTTGACAGACAGTGTTGGCAGGGTAGCCTAGTGGTTAGAGCATTGGACTAGTAACCAGAAGGTTGCAATTTCAAATCCCCGAGCTGACAAGGTACAAATCTGTTCTTCTGCCCCTGAACAGGCAGTTAACCCACTGTTGTAAGGCCGTCATTGAAAATAAGAATTTGTTCTTAACTGACTTGCCTAGTAAAATAAATTGTCAAGTCTTGCCATAGAATTTCAAGCCAATTTAAGTCAAAACTGTAACTAGACCACTCAGGAACATTCAATTTTGTCTTGGTAAGCAACTCACATATATATTTGACCTTGCGTTTCAGGTTATTGTCCTGCTGAAAGGTGAATTTGTCTCCCTCCCAGTGTTTGTTGGAAATCAGACTGAACCAGGTCTTCCTCTAGGATTTTGCGGGTGCTTAGCTCTACTCCGTTCCTTTTTAACCCCCAAAAATCTCCCAAGTCCTTTCCAATGACAAGCATACCCATAACATGATGCAGATACCACCATGTTTCAAAATATGTAGATTGGTACTCAATGATGTGTTGTGTTGAATTTGCCCCAAACATTGCACTTTGACATAATGGGGTACAAAATCAGGCACTGTACATTTTAGAGCCCCCTGTTGGCCGCAGAGACAACAAAAAAACACATTTCCTGCAACTCTACACACCTTGCCATGTGGCTGAGAGAAATGCTTACAGTATTAAAGTTATTTTCCTGCTATTCTACACATTTTGCTATTTTTTGCTACATTTTGCTATGCTGAGCTAGGCTCAGAGAAAAATGTGCAGTTTTAAAGCTAATTTCCTTCAATTCCTTCAATTCTACACATTCCTTCAATTCTACACATTTTTCCATGCCAGTCTCCCTGACTATATATCTTTATTTAGGTGATTATTGGTTCTCAAAGTATAAGCTATAAGTCCATCATCTACATTTACTCTTCAAGGGAAATCTTCCCGGACTCTTATCATTATAAAACCTTCATAAAGTGGTTATAACTGCCATATCTCTTTTTTAATCTAGCAAATGTAACTTTGCCAATCATTCCATCACCGTCGGAGGGGGAAGATGATCTCGTTTGGCTGGAGGGGGGTTGACGCGTCACAACTGCTGTGTGTTATAAAGAGCCCAGATGAACCTGTCCTGTACCACAGTCATGGTTCTGTGTATGTTTGTGTGTATGCACGACGTTGTCTTTAACGGTAGCACACACACACACACACTAGACTAAAGATATCTTTCGTCTGATTGGCTGTCTCTCTACAGAGGGAGCCGCTAGTCTTCTGCCCACCCACTGTTTATAGCTCTCCTCTGTCAGAAACTCAGAACTTCCTTCCTTCCAGTAAGAGTAGTCTATTCATCCAGAGCACCAGGACTCACCATGGCAGCTAATGATTACCGAGGCTACCTGAGGAACCACGCCGACATGGAGGGCGCTCAGTCCCGCTACCACCCGTCCCATGGCTCGGAACCCAAATATAGACCGTTTATATTCGTGACTCTGGCTGTTATGGGATTGCTGCAGATTGCATCGAGTGTGGCGATCTTGTTACACTTGACAGGTTATCTCCAAGAGGTAAGAAACACTTCCAAGACGCACAACGGGTGATAACATAACTATGCGACACACTTGCGAGTTGCGACATGTGCAGAGGTGCGCGTCAGCATTATATCTTGAACTTGCGGGTGGTTATATTAAATTCGACTTTAAACAATCAGCCTGACAAACAATCTGGTAAACAATCTGCAAAAATTGTTGCACAGTTTTGAAATTGTAATTGACACATATTAAGTTTAAACTTGAGAGTGAAAAGTGGGCCGGCTACATTAAACTGTTGGAATACCCAAACCTATAGCCTTTTGCTGTTTCAAGCGCACATGGTTGAATATCATTCAAGCTTGCAGGTTTGCGGATACAGTTTGGGCTCGCAACTTCTTGAGGAACTTGCGGCTGAAGTGCGCGAGCACTTTCCTTTTGAACAATCTCTGCTCTCGAAAGTCAGTGGTGGAAATTCTATGAATTTGTCCCCAATAGTAAAACCAGCTGTCAGCACTCTGAAATAGCACATCTCTCTACTGATGAGATTGTCTGCACAGATTATAAAGAGTTCAATTATATCAGCGAGACAGTATTTTCCATGTCACAGACCTTATCAAAGCAATCTCCCGTTTTCACAAAGATAAATCTCAATAATGAGTGTTGCCAGATGGGGATAGTGTTGTCTAAATAAAGATGTCATTCAACGAATCTTGTTTGTAAAATGCATCTGTTTTTACTGAAGCAGGAATGTTTACACTGTTATTAACAGTTTTCTTTCAGAAATGAGAATAAACAAATGTTTCTCAAAGTGTATGATGTAGTTGGGGTAGGTGGTTTTAGAAACCATCCAATAATCTCTACGTAAGATGTTTTCAAATTCAAACATGACATTATTGGCATGACATAATTACACATTGGTATTGCCAAAGTAACAAAATACAATAGGAATATTTAGCAGTTGTTCTATTTTAGCTCCAGGTCTTCTCCAGTCAAGCCAGTGAGCCCTCAGCACAGAGAGAGACAGAATGACATGTCAGTGATATTGATGTGCCTCAGTGCCAGTCAGGTAGCTAACCTGTCATGTACCACTATCACCCTGCACAATCAGTCTTGTATAAGACACAGCATTAACATTATTTCTGGGTTGTTATCATTACTTTATGGTGGTTTCTACAGTTGAATGATGGTCATGTTTCAACAAGCCAAACAACAAGAAAACATTTCAGTTCCATCATGATGCTCCATCAGTCTTCACACACAGGCCTAATGAAGCCCAGAATGGTGTGTGTGTGTGTGTGTGTGTGTGTGTGTGTGTGTGTGTGTGGAGAGAGCCTGCTGTAGAATGATGTCAATGTTAGTTGACCAATCTTTGGCATAAACACAGTGGTGTGTGTTGGGAGCTTGTTAACTCCTGGAGAAGAGCCCAGTGTGATGAGAATGATATATAGCTAGATAGAGAGAGAGAAGGAGAGGATGGATAGAGAAAGAGAACAGGAGACGGGCAGAAAAAGAAGGGAAGAGAGATGGTACTAAAACGTTATACATTTACATATCGGGATATTTTTTTTGACGATGTATCCTTTTGACAGTATCGCATTTTTATTTTTGTGCTGGTTGGATGTACCTGCACAAAAACTCCATTTTTTTTGTTCATAGCTTGTTCTCCATCTTCTTTTAAAATAGGGAGCCAATTTGTTACCAACTGTTATTTCCATGACTGAATTAAACTTGTTTTCTCATGGCTCTCTTGTCTCTCTGTAGCAGACAATATGTGAGCGATATGTTTGGAACAATCGAATCGCAATAAAATCACAGTATTGAATCACAATACATTCACGCTTCGAACACACTGACAGTGTCATGCATTTTGGTACACCAGAATGACATTAATTTCCAATGGAACGCTGTGTTTGCCTTGCAGCAATGAGTTGCAGAGGCAGTTGCATTGCGTTCGGTGTGGTACATACATTGGACTTATCGAACGTATGCATCAAACTGTGTGCGCAGACTGCTTGACAGAAATGGTAGCAGAAGGATGAATGTTGACCTTTTGTTGCACACACATCCAGATGATGATGCATACTATTTTGCGCAATGAAGCTGTCGGTTGTTTGAAGCATTAGAGTTGTAATACATATCCTATCGGCACCTAAGTATCGTGATAGTATCATTATCGTGATGTCCCTGGTTCAGGTGGTAGAGCATGGTGCTTGCAACGCCAGGGTTGTGGGTTTGATTCCCACGGGGGACCTGTACGAAAAAGTATGAACATTTATGCACTCACTACTGTACTGTAAGTCATTCTGGTTTAAGAGCTTTTGCTAAATTACTTAAATGTAAAATGTAAAAATGAGAGATGGCTGTTAGAGTTGTATTTGGCACAAGGACCAGATGCACTGATCCCCCTGTCTGAACATCTGTAGGAGTTACTGTATCTGATGGGGGAGTAGGAGGCAGCACAGCACCGTGCCTCAGGATCTGAGAGACCAGGATGTACAGGACATCTGGTTCTAGATGGGGGTATTATTGATGGGAATTGGTATGGCTATGGGTATGGGGAATGGTTGAAGAGTCCTGGTGCAGACCTGAACAGAGAACTGGCACCTCTAACCTATGGATACACTGCCTGCCAAGCAGTCACTAAAAGTCAGAGTAGGTCTTCCAGGTTTCAGTCAGTGAATTGTGACACGCTTCAGACTACCTGTCAACAAACTGTGTCTGTTTTACTCTGATAAATTAGGGGGATTGTTAGGTAATATGTGTCTTCCTAATGCCCGTGTTTCTGTTTCCAGGTCGATCTCTCCTCTGCAACGCAGCAGCCAATGGAGGTGAGTCAAACCCTGTCTGATCATAATAACCAACCCTCTCATTGGTCCACATTAGAGGGTTTTTACTGTAATGTTGTCCGGGACTTCCTGGTAAGCTACAATTAATAGGCTATGTTTGTCATTAAATCTCAGAGATTGTTGGGTTACAATTTATTTTACAATCTTATTTCAGATGTTATTTTGTTACACTATTTGGTATGTAATCAAAAAGATAATTGCCATTTCGAAAGTAAATCAGATTACAGTATTTTATCAGATTACAGTATCTACAGGATATAAATTCCGAAGCTGTTTTCTTTTTGGCTTCATTCACTGATTCTTTGACACGAAACAGCCTTGTCCTGTGTGGGAGTTAGCCTATGGCAATCCTATTTGGCCAAACCAGAATATCAATAGCCGGGGGAAACTACTGGGAAACCACCACGGTGTGTATGTTCAGCAAGTGAACAAGGGGTTACTATAACAGATTACACCTGGTAAGCATTTCCTCCTCCTATAACTTGCACCCATGAGTGAACAGTATGATCAGCACGGGGTGTACAGTAGGTAAATGGTGAGACATTTATATTATAACCAAAAAAGGTTACCCATTCTCAAATTTGCGCTTAGTCTTGCTGTTCCCATGGTTCTGTTTTTGTGCCTACCACAGCAAATGTACACCCTAAGCCAAACCCAGCTTCAAACCCTAACCCCAGTGTGGTCAGGAGCCTGTAGAGAGGTCAAGCCATCCTCATAGTCCCTACCCACTGATCAGGGGTCAGACATGTTTCATCTCCCCAATAAAGCGAGGATTGGGGGGTGGGCCTAGAGTCAGATTTGCCTGTAATTTACTGTATTGTACATGGGGCACCAATTAAATTATGTCATGGTTTGGCGGCGGTGATTGCTAAGTGTCCTGCATAACCTTCACTCATTAATGACAGTGGCATAACGTATGTATGTGTTCAGAGTAATCTTCGCTCATCAGTAACAGTGGCATAACGTATGTATGTGTTCAGAGTAATCTTCGCTCATCAGTAACAGTGGCATAACGTATGTATGTGTTCAGAGTAATCTTCACTCATTAATGACAGTGGCATAACGTATGTATGTGTTCAGAGTAATCTTCGCTCATCAGTAACAGTGGCATAACGTATGTATGTGTTCAGAGTAATCTTCGCTCATCAGTAACAGTGGCATAACGTATGTATGTGTTCAGAGTAATCTTCGCTCATCAGTAACAGTGGCATAACGTATGTATGTGTTCAGAGTAATCTTCGCTCATCAGTAACAGTGGCATAACGTATGTATGTGTTCAGAGTAATCTTCGCTCATCAGTAACAGTGGCATAACGTATGTATGTGTTCAGAGTAATCTTCGCTCATCAGTAACGGTGGCATAACGTATGTATGTGTTCAGAGTAATCTTCGCTCATCAGTAACAGTGGCATAACGTATGTATGTGTTCAGAGTAATCTTCGCTCATCAGTAACGGTGGCATAACGTATGTATGTGTTCAGAGTAATCTTCGCTCATCAGTAACAGTGGCATAACGTATGTATGTGTTCAGAGTAATCTTCGCTCATCAGTAACAGTGGCATAACGTATGTATGTGTTCAGAGTAATCTTCGCTCATCAGTAACAGTGGCATAACGTATGTATGTGTTCAGAGTAATCTTCGCTCATCAGTAACAGTGGCATAACGTATGTATGTGTTCAGAGTAATCTTCGCTCATCAGTAACAGTGGCATAACGTATGTATGTGTTCAGAGTAATCTTCGCTCATCAGTAACAGTGGCATAACGTATGTATGTGTTCAGAGTAATCTTCGCTCATCAGTAACAGTGGCGTAGAACGGTGGTCGTGGCGGAATGCACCATTGTTGAGGTCTAAATCATTTTTGGAACATTCCATCATCTTGCTGGCACAGGTTTCCCCCGGCAACAGCAGAATCTTTTCAGGAATTAAAACAACACAGAAAGAAAGGAATCCGCTCTGCTTTGCTTAGCTGTGTTTAGTTTCCCATAATGTATTTTGAATTTGCCCTTGTTGCCCCAGAGGAGTGCTTAGACAAACCACCCACTCTGCTCTGCTGTCTCTGCTTTGCCTTGGACTGAGGAGGCCTCTGTGTCATCAGGCTGACATCTCAGACTGGGATGGTTCCCATGTTGTAGTCTCAGCTCTGCTCCATCCTCCAGGCTGCAGAGTGAACCCTGCTCTAGGCTTTATGAGGTGTGAGGCTGAAAGGTCTATTTGGCTCCCTGTGTGTGATCATAGAGTCTGCCCTGGGATGTGTGTGTATGTGTATGGGTGCGTGCGTTGTGTTAGTCTTCCCAGGGACCAGTGTTACTTCGCTGACAAATGAGTGGGTTTGTTAAAGAGCAGGTATTATTGAGAGCTGCCACGTCTCATGTTTGCTTTTGTTAAGTGCTCTTTGATCCAGACATATTTCACCTGTGGATTGGACCAGGAGAGCACAGGGTACTCAGAGCTCAATGGGTTGGAACTGATGACCCATGGCTGTAGTCTATTGCACAGTGGACAGTGGACTGAACTGGGTGAAAGGTGATACAATAGAATAATACAGTGCATCACTGGAGTGGATAACTACAGTCCTGTAGTAAACAGTTACTACCCCAGCCTGAGCCTCTGCTCTGTAGCTCTCCAGTGAAAGTCATCTTCTCTTCCTGGTAAGGAGGCATGAGTTGGTCCAGTGTCTCACCACAAATCAAAGCTAAATGCCAAATTGTTGGGCCAGGGGGGAGTTAGTTCGTGATTTCTCCATAGCCTTGGCCAGACTTGTTTACCCTGTCTAATTCTAAACCACGTTTCTAGAAACATGTTTACACAGCAAATTGTTTTTGGAAGAGAGACTGTACTGATCTTGGACTGGACATCACACAAGTCTGTCTGCTCCTGTTTTGTGAGTAAATATACAAGACTTAATATTAGTATTATGCAGGTGCACTAATGTTGCTGCAAACCACCGTGATGATCATTCCAGAGCAGTAGTCTTGTTTTATTTGAAATGTTCTGTGCCATTCCTATTCAGAGGTGTTGTGTGTCCATTTGTGGTTTTCAGGTCATTTAAGAACAATCTTCAACAGTGTTCAAGTCAACACTTCGCTTTTGTTTCTGGTATTTAATTGTATTTATTGGCTCAAGGTAGAGCGGAAATTAGATTTCTGGCACACCAGGGCTGATCATAATGTGGGACATTATAACTGAAATGATAAAACAAGTTGAAACATCTACAGGATGTGTCTGTTCTGGAAGTAAGTATCTCTAGCAGACAGACAGTAGGTCTTCACACGGAACCTGTTCAGTGAGGCAGGCTGTTTACTTGCATAGAGACGGTGTTTTTCTCTATGTGCTGCGTCTTGTCTCCAGTCTGTGTACTGTAGCTCTGACTGGGGATACACATGTCATCGCACCACTCCCGGGGTGAATCTAATCAGATTTAGAAGATGTGCCAGAACTTTGAAAGGAACATCCATCTGAAAGGTGACATTACCCAGCAGCCCTAGGGTCCCAGAACCAGACCACAATTTCTGGTGCTGCTCACAACTCAGAGCTCCGGGCTTAGAGGTTCACTAGGCAGAACTAATGGGAGAAGTGTGTGGGAAACACACACATGCACGCCTGTACACACACAGCATAAGCTATAATTAAAATAGACAATGAAATAAGCATTGGTTGAAATATGTGGCGCTAGCAACTGCTAAGAAAGTATTATGATTGGGCTAACGATAAATCACTTCTAGATAGAGGTTTGCGGTCACTAGAGCCCTCATTCTCAGCTCCAACCTGACAGCCGGCCAGGCCTCAAATTCTGTGAATTGGTTCGGACTGGGCTGGGCGGGTTTTGGGCTTGCCGTGCTGTATTAAGAAAATAAAAAACTGTGTCTTGAGTACCTTTTAGCCTACTACAGCTCTCTCTCAGCTGCAGACACTAGCGGTGCCAGGATTCCAATATTGGCTGAGCCAGAGAAATTTGTGGCCATGATTAAACTTATTTTTCTGATGATTTAAATATTTCAATTTAGCGATACGAATAGGCTGGAGTGCACTCGGGAGAATGATGATCTATGAGACCACGACAGACAGCGCATCTCAGTATCAGGAGAAGCCCATGCCTCTGTTAACGCCGATTCAGTGCCTTCAGAAACTATTGACACACTTATTCCACATTTTGTGTTCCAGCCTGAATTTAAAATGTATTAAACTGAGATTTTGTGTCACTGGCCTGCACACAATACCCCATCATTTAAAAGTGGAATTATGTTTTTAGAAAAAAGAAATTTATTCAAAATGAAACACTGAAATGTCTTGCGTCAATAAGTATTCAACCCGTTTGTTATTGCAATACTAAATACGTTCAGGAGTAAGTCACTTAATAAGTTGCATGTACTCACTCTGTGTGCAATAATAGTGTTAAACATGATTTTTTAATGACTACCTCATCTCTGTACCCCACAAATACAATTAAGACCAGGAGGGTTTTCCAATGCCTCGCAAAGAAGGGCACCTATTGGTAGATGTATAAAAAAGCAAATAAAAGCAGACATTAAATATCTCTTTGAGCATTGTGAAGTTATTAATTACACTTTGGATGGTGTATCAATACACCCAGTCACTACAAAGATACAGGCGTCCTTCCTAACTCAGTAGCCAGAGAGGAAGGAAACCACTCAGGGATTTCACCATGAGGCCAATGGTGACTTTAAAATAGTTACATTGTCCTTCAAGATGTGTTTAAAACTATCTGGTCTTAATGGCCATGTACTCTTATAATCTCCACCCGGCACAGCCAGAAGAAGACTGACCCCCGAGCCTGGTTCCTCTCAAGGTTTCTTCCTACTGTAGGTTCCTGCCTTACTAGGGAGTTTTTCCTAGCCACCGTGCTTCTACATCTGCATTGCATGCTGTTTGGGGTTTTAGGCTGGGTTTCTGTATAGCACTTTGTAGCATCTGCTGATGTAAAAAGGGCTTCATAAATACATTTGATTGAGTTTCATTGATTAATGGCTGTGATGGGAGAAAACTGAGGATGGATCAACAACATTGTAGTTGCTCTACATTACTAACCTAAATGACAGATTCTAACATGTTAACTCAGGGGGTGTCAATACTTATGTAAATGAGATATTTCTGTATTTCGTTTTCAATACATTTACTCCAAGCAGTTTAGTCACCTCAACTTGCTCAAGTTCTACATTATTTATTACAAGTTTTAGTTGAAGTTTAGGGTTTAGTGAATGATTTGTCCCAAATACAATGCTTTTAGTTTTTGAAATATTTAGTACTAACTTATTCCTTGCCACCCATTCGGAAACTAACTGCAGTTCTTTATTGTAGTGTTGCAGTGATTTCACTTGCTGTAGTAGCTGTATAGTGTATAGTGTTGAGTTATCCCAAACACAGACACACTGGCTTTACTCAGGCCAGTGGCATGTCATTAGTAAAGATTCAAAAAAGTAAGGGGCCTAGACAGCTGCCCTGGGGAATTCCTGAATCTACCTGTATTATGTTAGAGAGGCTTCCATTACTCTCTGTGTTCTGTTAGACAGATAACTCTATCCACAATATAGCAAGGGGTGTAAAGCCATAACACAAGTTTTTCCATCTACAGACTATCATCAATAATGTCAATAGCCACACTGAAGTCTAACAAAACAGCCTCCACAATATTTTTATCATACATTTCTCTCAGCCAATCATCAGTCATTTGTGTAAATGTCCTTTCCTATAAGTGTGTTGAAAGTCTGTTGTCAATTAGTTTACAGTAAAATAGCATTGGTCAAATAGCATTGGTCATCAACTTTTTCCCAAAAGTTTACTACGGGTTGGTAATAATTTTGATTTGATTTGATTGGTTGGCTATTTTAGCCAGTTACGGGAGCTTTACTATTCTTGGGTAACGGAAATACTTTTGCTTCCCTCCAGGCCTGAGGGAACACACTTTCTAGTAGGCTTAGATTGAAGATATGGCAATAATAGTGTCAATAATGATCATCTAGGTCAGGATTTCCCAAACTCTTTCTTTTAAATTAGTATAGGCTAATTGTTGGATATGACTTTGGGAGTTTCAGTATGAGCAAGAATTTGATACATTCATTCAATTGCATTAGCCTACTTTATTCCAATATTTTCATCATTCAGTTCATTAAGGTGAGTTTTCCTCTCAAAATGTTGGATTATTGTGTGCTTATTGACATTTACTGCATTGATTGATAGGACTAGGAAAATAAGCATTTTACTGCACCTGCCATAACACCTGCTAAACTTTGTACCCAACCAATACAATTGTATTTTATTGATGGCTGTTTTCTCATCTCCTCACTCCGCTGCCGCCCTCTCACAGTTCCACTCTGCTCTGACATGCATTGTAGCGTCCCGTTGATGACCCTTTCTATTTCCGCAGGAAGTGCAGATGGAACCCATCATGTTCGACGCCCTGAAGGACCCGAGGAAAGGCAGACAACGCTGCAAGAACCAGGGGAGGGAGGGGCTTCCATCAGCTCATCTACCAATCAGAGCAACTATAGACTATGTGAAGAGTAAGTCCATAGCAATAGCCAACAGTAAGCCACAGCTTACAGCTAGAACTAGCCTACTGCAACCAATACTAGTATACAGTACAATGGTGGAAATATAATTCTGACAACCTCTGTCAAACAGACAGATTTGACTAATAACATAATCATTGTTTTGACTGACTTATTGATTGATTGACTGATTGTATTACTGATTAGTTGATCAACTGACTGATTGATTCATTAATTTATTGATTAGCTGTTGTATTTGTATTGTTCCAGAAGGGGAGCTGAGAGCAGCTATGATCCATTGGGATGAGGCGCAGGGCCACCTGAAGAAGATGCGTTACCATGACGGCCGTCTCCTGGTGGATGAGCCAGGCCTGTACTCCGTCTACGCCAAGACCTGTTTCCGCTACTACGACCTGGGACCTGACACAGAGCCTGGCGATGCTACGCCCCAGGCCGTGGACGTGAACAACGCCCAGCTCATCCAGTACATCTCCCACGAGAAACACACGTCCCTGCCCAGCAAGTCTGTGGTGCTGATGAAGACAGGCAGCACCATGCGCTGGAATAACTCTCAGTATAACATGTACTGTGCCCAGCAGGGCAGGGGGGTGATGCTACAGCAAGGGGATGGACTGTTTGTTAATGTGTCCAATGCCTGGATGCTGGATCCTGAACCAGAGGGGACGTACTTTGGGGCGATCAAGATCGGGAACTGAAACCGCGTACAGAGGAGGAGGAGGATGTGCTACTGAACGTTCTATAGACGTAACTGCCGAAGAACCACTGAGAGAGATACAGAGCACTTGTTATATGTAACATTACTGAATTTGTATTTGATTTGTTCGAGTTTTTTATTGAAAGGAATGGGCTATGTTGCTCTTAACCAGATAGAGAATTAGGATATGCAGTCATTTAAGTGAGGTGATATGGATACCTCCGTTCACTCACTAGGCCTCAACAAAACCCATATGCCGTTCACACATAGACTTAACCTGTTCCTTATGGTTCAAAACTGCACAGGATGCTTTTCAGTTCAACATTTTATAAAGTTGATAGTTATCAACCATTTTATATTGTTGATATTTCCCATTCCAGGGAGCACTTTTGAAAACTGTTATTACGATGTGTTTTCAAAGTATAGCAGTGTGGATCCTATCTTCTGTTTATCAGCCGACACAAAGTCATTCCTCATCGCTAGTCTGGCCCCTCATAGTTTACAAAACATTGTCATCGTCCTGAACAGAAGCACAGCTGGGGTATGTAGTTTCCACCAGTGAACACTTTGGTACATTCTAGAAAAAAGGGTTCCAAAGGGGTTCTTCGTCTGTCCCAATAGGAGACCACTTTTTGGTTCCAGGTAGAACCCTTTTTGGTTCCAGGTAAGGGTTCTACATGGAACTCAAAAGGGTTCTACCTGAAACCAACAGTGTTCTACCTTGAATCAAAAGGGGTTCTTCAAAGGGTTCTCCAATGGGGACAGCTGAAGAACCCTTTTTAGGTTTTAGATAGCACCTTTTATTTTTGGAGAAAAAAAATTCTCCCCAATTTTGTGATATCCAATTGATAGTTACGATCTTTTCTCATCGCTGCAACTCCCCAACGGGCTCGGAAGAGGTAAAGATCGAGTCATACGTCCTCTGAAACATGACCTGTCAAGCCATGCTTTTGCTTAACACCTGCTCGCTTAACCCAGAAGCCAGCTGCACCAATGTGTTGGAGGAAACACTGTTCAACTGACGACTGAAGTCAGCTTGCATGCGCCCAACCTGCCACAAGGAGTCGCTAGAGCGAAATGAGCGAAGGAAAGCCCCCCGGACAAACCCTCCCCTAACCCGGACAATGCTGGGCTAATTGTCCGTTGCCCTATGGGACTCCCGGTCATGGCCGGCTGTGAAACAGCCTGGAATCGAACTCCAGGCTGTAGTGATGCCTCAGCACTGCGATGCAGTGCCTTAGACCACAGCAGCACCTTTTTTTTCTAAGAGTGTACCATAAGTATAGTGTAGCCATTAGCCAATGATGCTCCTCTGTCTCTCTTGGGTAAGGATGAATTCAAGTTTAGAGGGTGAGGAGGTTATTCAGTAGTTAACACAGTATTACTGTCCATTCAGGCCCAGGCAACATGTAATATTACATAGACATTATTTAAAGGAATAACAACAGCTGTGTAAGAACAATGATAAATACTGTATCAATCACTATTGATTTTTGTTTTCCAAGGAAATACAGAAAAGTGAGTATAGAAGTACTCCATAACTGCATGTACTTAGTTTAACCAGGAGAGACCTGCTGCAATCATCCCATTAACTGAGGGGAACATGGTTGGGGTTTGGGTCAAAAGTATTTTTTCTTATTTTGATTCGTTTTCCCCCAAATTACACAGTATTGAACTATTTTGTCCAGTTTTTGGTGGTTTCTACAAGTAATGATTATCAAAACGCATAAACAACTTATGTGAAGATGCATACTGAAGATAGCTGGCCTGTCTTACCGTAGGGGAGGAGAGCAGAGATTCCTGTCTTTATGAAACTAACGGATCCAAATTGACTTTGGTCCACCTTTTAACTTATAGTTCCTTTTTTCATTTGACTCTTTGAGGTAAATGAGAATATGCACTAAATGTATTTATTTATTAGCTATAACAATGCAGATTTCGACCATTGCTTAAATGACCTGTCTGCTGTAAAATCTTGTGTATTTGATGTCTGTATTACAGTAGGAAGTACTTTGTTTATTAGTAGATGCGCTTTTATTGTCCAAACACAGGGGCTCAATGTTAAATTCTGTATTTGTATTTTTTTATTATGACAATTCTGTGTGCACTTGCCTAGCCGAAGCAGAATATACTGTCCATCATAAGACCGTAGCAAACTTAAGTTTAAAAATCTTGTACATTCTTTTTTTTATTTGATGTTTATTTATGTCAATTTAACTAATAAAATCATTACTTTTATATATAGGTTTGACGTTTGTTAAACATTATTTTTATCATGAATGCAAAACGCATACTATGAATTATGGATAATGTGTTTCATCATCCTTTACAGTAGCAGTGATGTAGGTGAAAACAGTGGCAGTGATGTAGGTGAAAACAGTGGTAGTGATGTAGGTGAAAACAGTGGTAGTGATGTAGGTGAAAACAGTGGTAGTGATGTAGGTGAAAACAGTGGTAGTGATGTAGGTGAAAACAGTGGTAGTGATGTAGGTGAAAACAGTGGTAGTGATGTAGGTGAAAACAGTGGTAGTGATGTAGGTGAAAACAGTGGTAGTGATGTAGGTGAAAACAGTGGCAGTGATGTAGGTGAAAACAGTGGTAGTGATGTAGGTGAAAACAGTGGTAGTGATGTAGGTGAAAACAGTGGTAGTGATGTAGGTGAAAACAGTGGTAGTGATGTAGGTGAAAACAGTGGCAGTGATGTAGGTGAAAACAGTGGCAGTGATGTAGGTGAAAACAGTGGTAGTGATGTAGGTGAAAACAGTGGTAGTGATGTAGGTGAAAACAGTGGTAGTGATGTAGGTGAAAACAGTGGTAGTGATGTAGGTGAAAACAGTGGTAGTGATGTAGGTGAAAACAGTGGCAGTGATGTAGGTGAAAACAGTGGCAGTGATGTAGGTGAAAACAGTGGTAGTGATGTAGGTGAAAACAGTGGTAGTGATGTAGGTGAAAACAGTGGTAGTGATGTAGGTGAAAACAGTGGTAGTGATGTAGGTGAAAACAGTGGTAGTGATGTAGGTGAAAACAGTGGCAGTGATGTAGGTGAAAACAGTGGTAGTGATGTAGGTGAAAACAGTGGTAGTGATGTAGGTGAAAACAGTGGTAGTGATGTAGGTGAAAACAGTGGTAGTGATGTAGGTGAAAACAGTGGCAGTGATGTAGGTGAAAACAGTGGCAGTGATGTAGGTGAAAACAGTGGTAGTGATGTAGGTGAAAACAGTGGTAGTGATGTAGGTGAAAACCCCTATCTTCACCCTACAGCTATTGTCATATGGTCTAACCCCCATCTTTACCCTACAGCTATTGTCATATGGTCTAACCCTAATCTTCACCCTACAGTTATTGTCATATGGTCTAACCCCCATCTTTACCCTACAGCTATTGTCATATGGTCTAACCCCCATCTTTACCCTACAGTTATTGTCATATGGTCTAACCCCCATCTTTACCCTACAGTTATTGTCATATCGTCTAACCCCCATCTTTACCCTACAGCTATTGTCATATGGTCTAACCCCCATCTTTACCCTACAGCTATTGTCATATGGTCTAACCCCCATCTTCAACCTACAGTTATTGTCATATGGTCTAACCCCCATCTTTACCCTACAGCTATTGTCATATGGTCTAACCCCCATCTTTACCCTACAGTTATTGTCATATAGTCTAACCCCCATCTTTATCCTACAGTTATTGTCATATGGTCTAACCCCCATCTTTACCCTACAGCTATTGTCATATGCTCTAACCCCCATCTTCACCCTACAGCTATTGTCATATGGTCTAACCCCCATCTTTACCCTACAGCTATTGTCATATGGTCTAACCCTCATCTTCACCCTACAGCTATTGTCATATGGTTAGCGCTGAGCAATTAACCGAAATGCCGGTTATTTTTCAGTTTTAATCAGATAATTGACTGACTAATTGACTGACTGTTCAAATATTGGAATTCCATTTTGCTCTGTTTTTTTTCTGTGCGCTCTATTGACCAGGCACATTTAGCTGCAGTTTCTCTAGAGATAAATCATATCATGCCCGAGCTGTGCAGTGTAGTAGGGATTAGTAGTAGGTAGGGCTGGGCGATATGGCAAATAAATTATCACCATATCTATATATTTTTTCATTCGATAATGATAATTATCACAATATTAAACAAATAATGTTTAAAAGGTGCATATCTGCTTCAGACTCAAGAATGCCTAATGCCTGAACATACCACTAGGCAGACAGCCTAGTGGTTAGAGCGTTGGGCAAGTAACCAGCAGGTAGCTTAGTGGTTAGAGCTTTGGGCCAGTAACCAGCAGGTAGCTTAGTGTTTAGAGCTTTGGGCCAGTAACCAGCAGGTAGCCTAGTGGGGCCAGTAACCAGCAGGTAGCCTAGTGGTTAGATTGTTGGGCCAGTAACCAGCAGGTAGCCTAGTGGTCAGAGCATTGGGCCAGTAACCAGCAGGTAGCCTAGTGGTTAGAGCGTTGGGCCAGTAACCGAAAGGTTGCTAGATCAAATCTCTGAGCTGACAAGGTAAAATCTGTCGTTCTCCCCTGAACAAGGCAATT